>NC_142888.1:18185075-18488106 GCF_051225735.1 Oryctolagus cuniculus
AAGACCATAATGCAGGCACAAAAATTGTAGGAAATAAACAGAATCTGGGACTAAAATAGGAAAATGAAACTGTGTCTCAAAAGTGTTTTGATATTGGCTAAAAGAGTGAACTCTGCAGGGTTTGTTTAAACAAAAGTTATGTAAATCTTTACTCAGCTGGTTGTTCCCAGAAAATAAATGGGAGCAAACAGAGGAAAACACACTACAGGCTGGAAGAGTTTGTCAAGAATAATAACGGGCATTGAAGCAACAGGATTTAAAATGATATTCCAGCCTCTGTAAATAATGCAAGTTCTTCAGGTTGCACAAGAGACCCAACTCGACAGCATGATGATTTTAGCTAAAAACCTGCTATTCCCACCATGAGGCTTCATAAACAAAAGAAGAAAACTGAGGAATGTTATACACCAAAAAAGACAACTCTTAGAGGCATGGGAAACCTGGCACCTCGAAGTCTCTGATTTCATCCCTGAGTTGCTCATGGAACTACCTTGGAGGCGTGGCAGCAACTTAAGCTAGGAAGACAATTAAAGTATTATATTCTTATCGAAGTGTGCTAAAAATAGGAGTGACAGGTCTGAAGCAAGAATTGTGTGTCATTGTATGCAAACAAAATTCAAAAGACAAAATGAAAATCAAAATGATTACAAATGAACAAAGGAGACAGAAGTGTATTATGCATAATTCCCATAAAGGCCATCCCTCTTCCCCAACATGCCCCCCCCACAAATACTTTACTTCCTCATTGAAACCCCTCTAAATCAACACAATGAACTTCAAGTTGGTAGGACAGGTGAGAAAAATCTTCTTAAGGAGCCAGAACTAATAACCCCATGTATCATCTGGAGAACAGCCTGGCACGAGGCCTTCTTTTCTCATTAACCTTCTGTGGGCTCAGCACCTGACAAGGCATGGGGCTGCTCCCCCAGAGATGGGATTCCCACTGACACAGGCTAACTCAAGAAAAATTGGCCTGAAGTTGTACATCAGTCATTTGCACAGCATGGAAGTGTCATTAGCCCTTGGAAACTGTTTTATTCCAAGCTGTACAGGAGCGGACACCTGCTTTCTATCTGACCTCAGCACTCCAGATTACCTGTACATGTAAATGGAAATGAGTTTGTTCCTGTTCATCTCTTTGCTGTAATCTTGTGCCCACAAAATCTCCATGGAACTGCTTCAACATGTCAGAAAATGTGCTTGTCACCTGGCTCTCAAAGTGAGTTAAAGAGAAGTAAGAGTTCACAAGAGTTATGGATTTCTTCAAAGCGCCAAATACTTGTTTGCTAATGACAATGAATGTGAACCACCTGGGCAGAGTGAGAAGGTTTCATTGGTATGTTCCTGTGAGTATTTCTGAACTCATTCTTCTGGACAGCATGACATTACTGTAGTTCAGACTGTGTGTGTGTGTGTAGTTGTTGAAGAACTTGGGAAGATGGTATTCATAAAGTTCCCATGATTTTTGCCCTTGCCCCCTTGTCTCTGTGTTTCCATGTCTCTGTGTTTCCATGGTAACTAGTGTCATGGTGACTGGTAGGCCCACCTGCTTGGCTAGCTGACCACAGTCCTGTTAATGTAACAGTTTGGCTGTGGGCCACTATTGTCTGTAAAGCCATATGAGCACCTGGGGGGCATGGCTAGGCATGGTAGCCTGTGGATGGATGCGGACATGTACGTGGCTCCTTGTGTATGCGTGGTTGTGTAACTGTAGGTAGATGTCTGCATGTGTCCAACTGCTGCCATGTACACAAAGGTGGATATCTCCTGAGGCCCCACTGCTGCTGGGGGCAAGTGGCTATTTGTGCATTTCTCACCGCCACCATGAGTAAAGGAGCTATAAAACCACAAATGACTGAGTTGTTCTCTACCTGTAGGGATCTGGATCTGCTTGTTCTGGGCCCTAAGCCCTGAGCATACAGTGTTTGTGTGTATTTATTTATTTAAATGTTATTTATTCATTTAGTGCAGTGGGCAAGAGGTAGTAAATAAGACCTCAGAGTGAAGAATGAGTAAGAAATTTTGAAATGACCAGTGAATATTCTGATGGTTGAAAAGATGCCTCAGCATAATAAATGCATTAGGAACAAAAAGAAATATATACAAATGTCAATAGTTTTGTAGGCTTATGGCACATTTTATATATCTTCTATGTACTTTTCCTGTTTTCCAAATTCTACAATGAACATTTATTACTTTAATAAGAAGAAATATGCAATTAAAAGTTATGCATTTTGTGGGTAATTTGTGGCACTTCGTTGGTGATACTACACTAGAGGCTAGCATTGTCTAGCTAGAGATTGCTTTTTATATTTTTGTTGTTGAACAGAAAGAAGGAAGAGAGGCAGAAGGATGAGAAGCAAGGGAGGAATCATAGTACAAATAAGTAGTTCTGATCAAGAGCAAATTAAATTTCTCTCATAGACAGTCACTTATTAAATGTTCATTGCTGCCAATTAAGACAAATTATTTTTTTGTGAACTCCATGACAAAATTCCATATTTTTACATTAGCTGAAGGTTAAGACCAAATTTATACAACACAACTTTACAGTGCGATGTTGACTACCTTTTAAGGGATGGGCAGAAGCAGTAATGACTCTAAAGACTCCATTTACTTGTTAATGCATCTTTGCCACTATTTTCTGCATCTCCCCATCCACTAATGACATCCACATGACATCTGAATGCCATTGCTTCCATGCCCAATTTTTTCTTGCTGAGAAATAGAAAAACATCTAAAGGGCAAAAAAGGACTTCAAATCTCATTAGCAAATTTACAGAGGTGGCTGCTGAGCTCCCTCACAAAAGTGAATTGTCCATGATTTTATAATTTCCAAGGAACACCACACAAAGTTAAAAAATGAATAAAGGAAAATAATATGAACTAGATTATTTCAAGGGTACTGGTGTTGATATAATCAACACAGTATATGACTAAATATTTGAAATACCACTTTTTGAAGAGGTAAGATGATGCTCCTCAACATCTTTCTCTTTAGGGTAATTATAATGAATATCAGGAAACAGCTACAGGAGAAAGAACCATAGAACACTTGGGGGATCTTTCTAGATACTATTACTCCTCTGACTTTGTTTATTTAGTGGTCACCACATTAAATTCCAAAGAACAGATGAACTCCAAAGACCTTCAAAAGGCAAATTACTAGGAATATGACCCTTTATTTCCTTTCTAAATCCCAAGTTGCACACTTTTGTGTAAAGGCATTTAGGAACAAAACCAGCAATGTCAATGGAAACATCACTGAAGGACTTTATCTAGCTGAAGCAAAATCCATATTTTCAGCACTAAATTTTGAATAACAGTAAACAAAATATAAGCAGACCTTCTAATTTTACATCAGCTGTGATAAAACACCATAACTGGGAGACTTGATTCCCTAAATTTCAGGACTGTTTCTTGTTCACTGCAGTATCTTTATCATCAAATAAAATTGAAAGCATGTATCATGTGCAAAACTATTTTAAAAGTGATGAATGAAAAGTTAGAAAGTAAATGAACGAATGGATCACAATAATGCATTTTGAAATACCTCAGAACTAAGGTCAACACTAATAAACAATAGCCTAACTAAACAAATGTAATGACATCAACTATAACAAGAAGAGTGGTACATTTCCATGGATATATATCATTTATAACTTGTAAACAGTGTGTGCTCCATTCCACAGTGTGGGTTCAATTATTTTTATTTATTTATTACTTACTTACATGACCTAATTAGAATAACCTCCGTCGACTGCTATTGCAAAGAGCTGCCTGAACTAGGTAATCCCTAAAGAAAACTCTGAACCTTGCACTGGCAAGAATCAATAAGGCAATGAACAATTTGTAGATCTTGTATGATGTATATATTCAACTGTGAACTTGTCAGTTGGTCCACTTTAGATATGCATCTATAATGTCAGAATATTGGGTCAGGTTATTGCTAGGTCCTTGCGGTTCCCAGGTTTACCTTAGCTGACCTAAGTCTTACACTAGAACCACTAAAGAAGCTTTAAAAAATTCTCATTTCCAGCCCTCATCCTAGGCTAATTAAATAAAGATTCATGAAGTGGCGACCTAGGCATCCCCATTTTTCTATGGATTCCTAGGTGATTTCAATGTGTAACTAAATTGGGAACTATTTCTTTAAGGATTTATTGTTACCAATGGAGTAAATTAAGCATACTTTAATTCCAGAGCCATAAAATAACTCACTCTGTACTTTTAAATGCCTAGACTTACATTTTTCTACAATAAAGATTTGTGCATCTATTTTAAAGGGCACATGTCTTGTTTTTTTTTCATTGTAACTTAGTGTGATGATTAATATCCCCAATTTGCCACCAATTTTCATTATTGCTTAGTACTTTCAGGCATGGATGGCTCCATAGTTCAAGATTTCTTCCTATTTAAAAACCGTCGCCTAAAGCATATTTTAGACTGTCAGTGGATGTATATTCTTCCTGCTTTTAATAATGAAAGTTTCATTTTAAGCAATAATCCCTAAAAAGGATTTCCTGGCAGAATAGTTTATATCATAAGAGCATATGGGAGTTAGGAATAATTATGCAGAGAGTATCTTTCTCCAAAGAGCTTAAAGCACTTTATGGAATTCATCTAATTAATGCCTACACTATATCCATGAGAAGGCAGTGGCAAGTGAAGCATGGATGTGTCTGAAGTGAAGTCCCAGTCCATTCAGTGAGAGGGCAAGAATGCATCCAGCACCATGAGTGCACAAATACTTGATTAGTATTGTCTACCACTGTTTATTAGCCTATGACAAAAGCTGTATTTTATTACAGTGAAATGAAGAGGAAAGGATTTGGTAAATCAGCTGAGTCACCTTTCTCTCATGATTTCCAGTATCAAAACACTTAAACTGCAAAAAATATCAATTCCTTTAAAAATTCTAGATTTCCTGGCATTATAGATATACAGACAAAAATTTATTAAAATGTGTGTTTTCCTTAGTAGAACAAACAATATTTACATTGCTTTTTATTCATACAATAAATGGTAAGCATTTCAGTATGTGGGCATATTTACACAAAATTAAATGTTAACAAAATATGACTGTGTACTCTTATCCCAGAAAGTCTGACAGATGTAGTTAAATTCAATATAATCTCAAGAAAAACATTAGTTAAATGCATACCTGTGAACACATTTTGGTGGAATAGAAGAGATATAAAGATGAAATTGCCTGCTAGTTAAAAACAAAAATGCTAATTTGAAAAACTAAACTAAAACAAAATCTCAGTATCTTTTCTTGTATTTTAAATCATAGTCCATAGCTGAGCTTTCCCACTGGGATCATGTCTTAACCTGACCTGATTTCCTTAACCTGGTCATATTTTCTTCAGAACAAAATTAATAAAAGAATCCACAGAAGGCTTACATTTTCATTAAAATAGATAAAAAGTCCTGAATTCATAAAAGTTTCGGTGGCATACTCAAAATATAAAAGAGTACTGACAAATTCTGCAATGTATAAACTGTGAAATCTTTTAATTTTAAAAGCAAAAATTTAGCAAAAAGCATTATTTGTCTTCCCACATAGTCACACTATGCCAGCAAAAGATAAATATAAGGACAGCAGTTCTCCCTCAAAGACATCTATTTGAACATTTGAGACATGCCCAATTTATCTCCTCACTTTGATCACAGTGGAATGACTGGTGATTGTTTCCTGCCTAAAAGCAGAGTTAATTCTGATGATTATCAATACAAATAAAAATATTAAGTATTCAGAGAAATGCAAGCAAAGGCATCAACAAAACAATAGTGAAACTCTTTAATGTTTATCATTTTATGCTATCCTTTGTACTAATACTTGACTTCGTACTTTTACATTTAAAGTAGTTGTTCATTAATTTTAGTATTGAATTGCTTGGAATAAATGAAATAGATAACTTGTGTAATGCATTCCTTTACCTATACCCAACAAAGAGATGAAAATTATAGACTTCCCTATCAGAAATTTATACTGACTAGAAGTATAGCAATGCCACATACTGTTTCCATGTAATTTAAACATAAAGCATTACATAAAATAGAATAATAATGCTTCAATGTAGATTTCTCCTTTCCAGTTTGGCTAATCTTAATCATTGAACGGGCATTACCTCCAACATATAAAAATAGAAAAATGCTAAAGGAAAAATGTCTAAAAATTTTCAAATAAATCGTTGGTAATTTCTTACATATTTTGTAAGAACTATTACTGTTCTGTTAGCTTTAGTTTTCTATAATAAGCTTAGGGACTTATTAGACTATTTTGAAACAATCCCTTTAACTAAGGAAGGAAAGAATTTGCAAAGGCAAAGTTGCATGCTATACAGTGATACTTAATGGGATGGTAGGTGGAGTATGTTCTTAATGGATTAAGTGTGTTTCTGAAATCCACTTAAAGAATGTATGGGATAAAACTGCCAGAATGGTTTCAGTAGGCAACACTGCCCGAAGTGGAAATCATAATTGTACTCAGACTCACTTTCCTTTCCAACTACTACTTCCTATGTTGTGTTTCTATTGGTTGCAAATTCTTATCACACTCATATGGCTAGTGGACAGTCAATACCCAGAAATACAAAATAAGCTTCTCAAAAGAAAGAATAAACACATTATCAGTTGGCATCTTTCCCACAAGATGTGACTCTAAAATTACCATGATTTTAAAAAAAACCAGAGTGACATTTCTAATTATGTATCTTGAAAATATCCATATACAATTAGAAATAAATAAAATGGCATTGGTATACATGACTTGGGAACTGTAAGAGCCAGAGTTGCATAATTCCAGGAGCCTGTTAGGAAGTGAACATTTTAAACATCTTCAATGTCTTCTATAACTTAAGAACTAAAGATATTCTGATAACTTACATGAACTTTACTTAAGCTATATCTTTATCAGAACAAGTAGGTTGAATGATATAAAATGCTATTTGACCATTTTTTGAAAAGCAGGCCAACAGATATTACTGGAAAACAACACCTAGAAACATTTGAAAATCAGAGTAGGAAGCATCAGGTGTGTCTCAGATGTCAAGAAGCTTAGGGGTACAAATTTCTGATTGTCATGGGTGATATTACTTCACAGGGAAGATGCTGGCAGGTCTCACTGGGCAGGCTCCCTATTCTCACCTCCACCCCAGTGATTCTCTAATTACTTTTGATTTTACCATCTGTTCCTTCTGGCACAAAAAAAGGTTCAGAAAGAACAATGACAAGTTCAATAAGTTTGTCTTTGATGATGTTTATGAAGTCATTAAAGAGAAAAATCAATTCTGTTGATTTAATCCACTATTTATTGAGTACTTATTCATGAAGCAGAAATTCATGACTATACTCATCTGACATGATTTCACTGATATTATATGAATCTAAAATAGTGGCTGGGAAAATATTCCATGTAATCAATTCTCATTTCCACACTGCACAAAAGTGAAGACTGTCATGCACTTACTGCTCTGAGAAAATTGGTGGGTTAATTAGGAATTGAGATCATGATTTCTAAATCACATTCCCTGGAAACTAAAACTTGTCATGGAATATGGCAAGCAATTTGGCATGTGCAAAGAAAGATTCGATTTCTGCAAGCTGTTCTTTTCTGGATACAGCAGAACCTTGACTGGGGATTTCCATTTGAACACCCTTCTGCCCACCGCAGTGGTCAAAGCTTGACCCAGCCTGTTAATCTTCAGAGCAGAATGCAAGGCACATCTGTTTGCATCATCCTTTTACTTTAATAAATGCCAGTTGCTGTTGTCTCTCTGGTATCTTTTAATTCAATGTCATTACTTCGTGTTTGTTCTCTACAGTGATATTTATCACAAAGAGCACAAAAGGAACAATTTATGCACAAAGGTATGCCTCTGCTCATCAGAATAAATTATCCTTAGCCGGGTCTGCAAAAACAATCCTATCTATTTTTCTTGCTGAATATTGAGTAAACTATTAAAATGGCATTGAAGTACTTGAATCTCTTTTTAAATATTTATTTGAAAGACAGAGTTACATACAAACACACACACACACACACACACAGAGAGAGAGAGAGAGAGAGAGAGAGAGAAAACGAACTGGAGTCTCCCACATGGGCAGCAGGGGCCCAAGTACTTTAGGCATCTTCTGCTGTATTCCCAACCACATCAGGAGCAAGCTGGATCAGAAGTGGAGCATCAAGGACAGGAACCAGTGCCCACATGGGCTCCCTGGTGTTGTCAGTGGTGACTTAACCCACTATGCCACAACGATGGCCCCTGGAGTCTTTTCTTAAGAACATAAATACCTTCATGGTCATCCAACTTCTAGGACTGGAAACACACTAATTTCCTCTCATCAAGGTTACAGACGGTAACATAGGAACTTTACATCAAGCAGTGAAAATTCTTGATTTAGTTTAAGCTCCTCAATATGAAAATTAAAGAAATACTTCAGTTGGTTAAATTTTAGTTTGATGAAAGCTTGCATCTTTTTTTCCCCATCTCACATTCTAGTTCATAAGCAGCATGGGGGAGGTCTGGAGTTTTGGATTTTTTAGAATAAGAATGATAGTTCTGTTTATTTTCTTTGAGGACCTGCGCCCTGCTCTTCTAGATAGCACCAGTTCATGGATTCCCCTGCCTTTCATTGACCTGTCATTAATGAAGTGATTTGTCACATGTGATTTAACATAAAGATGGAATGAGAAGTAAATATAAAGTATATAGTTGCAATGGCAATAATAGTAAATGTGAGATTTCATGTTACAAATATTTTGTTACTGGTATTGTGACTTGCTGTCTTGTAACTGAATTATTCCTTTAGCTTTCTGCATGTATATAGTAAGCCCTTAAGGTATATTTTGTCCTGTTCATAAAGCCTTTCTGGCTCTATGGAAAGTGTTAGACTTTATTGCTACTGAAATTATTTCTTTAGTTCCTTGTGACCCATAGTTTGGAGGTTGTCTATTTTTGTAGCTGTTTTTCTTCTCCAGAGCAAGCAGATTTCCAATGTAACTGAGCAAACATCCACTGTTTTTAATTCTAAAACAAAGTCATGCATAAACACAAACTCTAACCCCCAGAGGGTCTTGATTTAGCTCTGCTACCATGTATCCTCAACCAGATACTTGACCTGAAGAAATGGAGCTCAGAGTCCTTGTCTATTAGGTTAAGCAGTTGAAATACACGCCATCTAGTATCTCTGTCATCTCTAAAGCTATGGTTTATGATTTAGTGAATTTACTTAGCCATATAACAAAGTTTTTAAACAATTTTAGCACCCCAGGCTAATACACCCACAGAGCAAGGATTCTGGCAAACTGTTTAATGGTATAATGGATAGTGCTGGAAAATGTGGGCTTTTAAAAGTAAAATTTCTCCTTGTCTATTTCAGGCAGGGTTTTTTGAAAGCAAAGATCAAGTTTTATTTTTCTTAGTTTCTTCTCCAGACTTATCTTAGTGCTTATAATAAGTGGGTGATAAATAACTACAGAATGAAGAGCAAATCGTAGACTTGAAAATACTCAGAATTTGGGATTACCTATCTTGTTTACCTAAACAATTTATAAATTACCTAAACAATACTGAAAGAAAAAATGTAAATTCAGTTGATATCATGTTTCCTCAGAATTTGAAGTTTTATATTCCTGTACTTATATAAGTAGTACTTCCCTATTATCATTTCTATAAATTTCCTCCCCTTTAACTTAGCTGATCAAATTCCTTTTGACTATACTAAGTAAAATTCCTTTTGTCCACACAGACTTAGTATTTGATAAAACGTGTGCTTTGCTGTATATGTATAATTAGTGCTCTGTAGAAAGATACAAACATACTTATTTTAAAAACTGTTTACTTACTTCTAGAGACAAGGCAAGAGAGAGCAAGAGAGTGAGCGAGCAGGTGAGCATGGGCACTAGCTCTCCAGTCTGGTGTTTGCCTTCTTAAATGCCTACAAGTGGCTGGTACTCAACCAGGCTAAAGCCTGGAGTTGGGTGAGTGGCAGGAACCCAACCGTCTGAGCCATCACCTACAGCCTGTCAGAGTCTGCATTAGCAAGAAGCAAGAGCTGGCAACCAGAGCTGGTTCTTGAACCTAGGCACTCTGATGTGGTATGTGCCACACGCTCTGATGTGAGATTCAGGCACTCTAAACAGCAGCTTAACTGTTCCCAAACATACGTCTCTTGACGTCAAATGCTATTTGGAGGTTACATTTTCTGGATTGAGCCATATTCTAAGAAGAGTAAGTTTAAAATCTAGAGAAAGAAAATAATAATTAAAACTTGTATAATACTTTTTAGTTCACATTTTTTTCTCATTCATAATTTAATTTTGATAATAGAGACAAGGGTAGGCATCAACATTTATAGAAAAAGCTAAACAGATTAAAATTCGGATGGTCAAGTAATTTATTTAAGGTCTCACACCTAATTTATGGCAGAAACAAATTATCTGTGTGAAATTCAAAATCCTTTACACAATACCACAGTCATTCCTCTTTTGCATCTAGAAACACCACGTACAATCCCTAAGCTTATTTTGTTTCTGTTCCTAAAATAAAGTAACCTCAGCGATCAGAGACATTACATATTGAAAATGAGAGGTATGAAACTGTGACAAAACCAAACAAGATGCAAACTGCGATAGTTTCATAACAGTATCTCTTTCAATAAATTCCAGCATGAAGAATTTACCAAATGATGGCTGAAAGCAGAATTTCAGTCATACGAAGGAATATGTTGTTTTATCCATGGAATGGGGTTTTTTTTGACTTCATCCATATATTTTATTTAAGAGATCCGTTACCATCCTGGGGGCAAGCTAACTTTAAAGAATAGGACCTTAGGAAAATAAACCCCTCTGTTGGGTTAGGGATGACTGTATCCATCAGACTTCTCTCTTTTTCTTCTATTTCAAACTTGTATTGGGCACTTGACAAAACATATTTTCATTGTTTTCTGATCCCAGTTTTATTCCTTGTCACATTCCTTTTCTGCCAAACAAATGCAGCAGGGTTCAACAGAAAGAGTGCTCCAAACCTTTAATCATTATGAAAAACACAGTACCTTGACCTTGTATTTTAAAGTTAAATGGAGTGGCATTATAAAAATTAAATTGGTTCTTGCTCATTTCCATAATATCCTCTAAAAAGCCTTGCCTTGCCTAGAGTGGATGTCCTATTTCTTTATCTTTCTTGATGACCTCTCATGCCTGCAAGTCAGCTCGTTTTTCTTTGCTGAAGACTGCACCCCACTGCTGCATGCACTCTAAAAGTTCCATTAAAATCTAGGGCATCATCACTCATTCTTATCTGCAGCAGGCTGCTGAACAGTGCCATACCAGCAACTGCATGCAAACTAGTCTCAAAGGACAATATTAGTTATATACATTGTCATCCCGTAAGGAAAAGAAATCCACCTGGGTCCTGCCTTATCTCACAGAACACATCTAGCCCTTCAAACATGGCTCCCAGAGTCAGTGCTATGAAAGAGTCTCTTGCAACAGCAAGCATTACTTAAAAAGCAATTTACCAGCAAGAAATTAGCTTTTTATAGGACACCCTTTATTAAACTCGGTGTGAGATGAGCTGGCATCCTGAATTTCACCTCGCACCCACTGAGACCACACAGGCCAAAAGCAGTTTCATTTTAAATACTATACCATAAAAAATAATACGTATTCCCCCTCTAGCCTTGATGAATTATTTCTTGGGATGGATGTATTAGGATAATGAGGATTGAGAGTTGACCAACGAGATCAGCTCTAGCACTGTTCCTTTTGTCCTGAAATGTGAAGAAATTTTGCTATCACTTATTCAATGGGACATCGATGGCAATGACATTTGATGTTACTGATTGGTGGCATCAGAGGGGAACTACAGGGATGAGGAAGAGTGATCAAAGAGATGAGTATAAAGGCTAGAAATAAGGACATGATCACCTTTTGGTCTTATATCAAATATCACTTTTCTCCAAAGCTAATAGCAGGCTATTTTTGTGGGAATGAATTTAAATGGAAGAGGATACTGATGATGTGAAATATCATTATTATTAAACTTCATGACTAATTCCTCCATCTGTATAACACATAACACCATTAAAAATATTAAATAAAATTTAATAAAAAATAGTCACACATATTTTAAATATTTTTATAACGAGCATTATATTCTCTTTCTACTTTAGTCTAGCAGGAGTGCTAGACTCAGAAATATTCTAATGATTTTGATTTGCAAAGTCTTTCAATAAACTTTTGCTTTAGACAGTAGGTGGGATACAGGCGGTTAGATTTGTAAAGAAAGCACATCAGTCCCAGGAAATTCTGAAAGATCTTAGTTTAAGTGATGCTAGATATAACTCCACCATGTCTATGTAATAGTATATATATAGATGAAATTTTATTTAAATGATTCTGCCTCAAATATTTATTAAGTACTATAGAGGCAAATGATACTAATAAAATAATCATTGTTGAGAAACTAAAACATATATTGCTTCAGTTATAGAATCTATTTTACAAAAATAGTTATACTTAGTCTAAAATAATGAACACAAAATCAAAATATAAGAATTGTGTTTTTAAACAAGCATGTAAATGCTCTATAGGGCCTTCTGTTTAAAGGTGAAACATTTCAGTAATCTATAAAGGCAAGTACTCCTTATACTATCTATCTGAAGTCTTTATTACTAAATTCTGAAACATTTTCAAGGGAAGTACGGTGAGTTGCATACTTTTCCCCTAAAATTCTTGTCTGCATTCTGAGACCTCAGAATGTGACCAGATGTGGAAATAGGATCTTTGCAGATGTAATTAGATAAGGATTTCATGATGAACTCACCCTGTATTAAGGTGGGGCCTAAACAGAATTACTACTATTAGAAAAATTTTTATTAGAAATTATTACTTTATTAGAAAAATTGAAGACAAACACACACACACACATACACACACACACACACACACACAAAGGGTCATGAGAAGACAGAAACAGACACTGGAGTCTGCTGACAAAAGTCAGGGAACTCCTGGGGCCAACAGAAGCTAGGAGAGGCAAGGAAGGCTTCTTCCCTACAGAATTCAGAGGGTCTGTTCACCTTGTTGGGGTCTCTTAGCTTGCAAATGGTGGGGAAAAGTTTGCATTAATCCACTCAATTTGTTTTATTTTGTTGCAAGATTCCTAGAAAATTCATTGGAAATATGGTTATTAGCCAAATATATAAAATATATAAAAATATATAAAATTGCCAAATATATAAAAATAGCTTTCAATATCCATTCACCTCCTGGGTACATGAGAATTTTAACTAAGGATGCCAAAAGATGGTGGGCTTTAAGTCCAAGATTTCCAGCCAAAGACAGTAGTACCAAGTCTGAAGCATTGAGAGGAGTATCTTGTCAAGTCAATGATCTATCCATTTTCTAGTGACAGCCTTGAAATTATAGATGACACTAACTGTTCACCCTTAAGTGTTTAACATTGTGCACCTCACAAATTTTTTCAAAAAAAGAATTGTCTTTCAATATTCAGCTATAATTAAACTTTCTAATGTATTTGGATGATGAAAATGGAGAGCATTCACAATAGCTAAAGAATTAAGCTAAAGGATTTTTCTATTATATGTGGCCCAATATAGTAGTAAGATTAAGTGAGAAATTGCCTCATTAATGTAAAAATTTGGAGATAAGTGTTTGCTACTGCTCAGGACCATTTGGTCTTGCCCATTTGAGAGGTTAACAGTTCATTGATTTGGGGCATGACTGTAAGGGAAGACACACCTTGAGCAGGCCAGCTTGTATCTCTGAGAAGCAAACGGTGTGGATATTCCTCCTCAAAGGCTTCTACTTCACACTAGGCAAGTTTAGAAATGATAAGACCAGGCAGAAGGAGTTGAGTGAGGATGAATCTTTACAAAGTTCATAAAGAATAATATGAATATAGAATTACACAGCTTTGAGGAGACTAGGAATAACTGCTAGTATTCACTGAGTACTATATACCAAACACTGCCAGGCCTTTTGCATGTACACCTTTATTCAACTCCAACAATAATTTTGTGCCATGAGTAGTATTATCCTATTGAACAGATGAGGCACATAGGAGTCAAACAAACTTTCTTGAATTTCTGTATTATGTGTGGATTTCAAGTGCCTTTTCCCTTCTTGTGTACGCTCAGACCTAAAGGACTTTATGATGTGGTTGTACAGATTGAACACCCCAATACTAAATGCAAAATACTCCAAGATCAGAACTTTTTGAGCATTGGCATGACACTACAAGTAGAAAGTTCTATACCTGACCTTATGATGGGTTGCAGTCAATCACAAGCATGCTAAATATATTGTATAAAATTAAGGGAGGAGGAGGGAAGGTGGCAGTATGGGCAGGAAAAGGTCAGGGTGGAAATTATCATTCTGCTCCTAAATCTGTATATATGACAAACATGAAATTTGTTCACCTTGAAAACTAAATAAATATATTTTAAAAATTATATATGGGTTATATGTATGCATACATGAAAAATACATGAATTTCATGTTTAGAATTGAATTTCATCCTTGTGATATCACAGGATGCATATTCTAAAATATGAAAAATTAGAAATCTGAATCACTTCTGGTATCAAGCATTTTGGATAAAGGACAGTCAACCAATATAAACAAGATGAATGGACTTGAATGTTTTACTGTGGATAATAGACTGTCATATAAGTTGCTTCTAAATGTAGATTTAATTCTCAAAAGTGACATATGAAAAATAATTGCTACAGGTCAGGGGTGGTAGAATCCAGAGATGTGTTCACAGATGTGATGCTTTCAGCTGAAATTAGAGGACTAAAACAAAAGGCAAGGTAGGGAGAGATATTTAACCTAGGGGTGTAAACGTTGGTTAGGATGGCTGGATTCATTACTTGGCTCTGGCTCTATTCCTTACTCCTGCTTACTGCAAAAGAAGATCCTGGGAGGCAGCAGGTGATGGCTCAAGTAATTGGAGTCCTGCCACTGATGAAGGAGATCTTGATTGAGTTCTCAGCTTTTGGTTTCTGCCCTAGTCCAGTCCCTGACTTAGCAGGTATTTGAGGTGTGAACCAGAAAATGGGAGTCAGTCTCAGTTTCTCTCTCCCTCCCCCTCCCCCTCTCCCCCTCCCTCCCCTTCTCCCCCTCCCTCCCTCTCTCTCCCCTCTCTCCCCTCTTTCCCCCTCCCCTTCCCCCTCCCTCCCCCCCCTCCCTCCCTCCCTCTCTCGGTACTCATGGGAGAAGAGCCTGGAGGACTTCTGGCATGAAGCCTGAGCGTGATGGGACCCATGGGTTCTCCTAAGGAAGTAGAAGTGGGAAAGTTGGAAAGGCTGATTGGGCCAGGAAAGTGAAAGTCAGAATATGCAGGTGAACTTGAACCTATGAGTATGGAAAACCATTGATATCTTTTGAGCTGGTGACTGATATACTGAATCTATTTCTTCAGAAATTAATATAACAATGTGATGAGCACTTGAAAAGTTGGAGATGGGAAGCTAGATAATTCAGTAATCAAACAATCAAACCTAAGATGATAAATTCCTAGAAACCATGAAAATAGAAAATAATGAGTGGAAAGAAAAGATATCCACTGTATCACAAATGACTATAAAGTCATAAGAAGGGGTCAACAGTGACTGAAGAATAACTAAAATAAAGAAAGTTACTTGATTTTTGGTGCTATTGTTGGGGCTCTCAGCCAAAGAATTGGCTTACATTTGCTCCCATTACCATCAGTGTTTTTTTTGTAGCAGGCAACTTCATTATAATTTTCCTTTATGAAGTATAGGGCAAAGAAGCAATGTGCATTTTTAATGTATCAGGATATATGCATTTGTTTAAAATCAAGGAGTACAAATATTTTTAAAAATTCCTTCATAACTGAATTGAAGTAATTATGTTGACTGCATATTCAATGCAAATTAGTTTATTTTCCTTTAAAGAAAATTGACAGAAATTAGCATTTTGGGGGAGAGGGAGAAAGAAAAACATGAGTTTATTTGCCTGGAAGGGTTAGTACAATTAATGCAATTTTTAAAATCTTACTTACTCTCAGGTGATCACTAATTCACTTGAAGAACCTAGTTTAATACATTCAGTGGTTCCTTGGTGTTCTTGGAAAGATTTTGCTACAGAGTTCCAGGGTATCACAATCATTATTAATTGCAGTATTTTAAAGTTCACACCAGATATGCTTCCAAGAAATATGACCCAGATTTATTTGAAAGGTCACATAAATATATTTTACTTATCCAACAGCATGGTGATAAAAATAGAGGAGCTCTGATAAAATGCAGCTTAACTGTGTAGATAGCATGATATAGTAGAAATGAGTTCCTGCATTTAGAGTAAGAGGGCTGATTTCCTGTTTTGATTCCTTCAGCCATAAATAGTGTGATCTTAACTAAAATACTTAATCCTTAAATGTCTCAATTTCTCAGCTGTAAAATGGGCACAATAACAATATTTGCTTTATCTCAGTGAGTACAAGGATTTTTCTTTTCTGTGCTGTAATCTCTGCAAATAGGTCCATGCTTGGCACTTATTAGGAGCCCAAAATCATTTGTTAAATTAACAAGTGAATGGTGCAAAGGATGACTGAATGAATGTTGTATTCGGTAAAATGAAGCACATAAATTTGAATATTCTTCTGTATTATTGAATAGTATCTGAATATTATATCTGTCTTGTGGAAATGACTATATAATGCTGTGCTACTACCCATCTCTCTTGCCAACTCTACATTCAGTGGTACCATATTGGTATCTTGAAATTGCAAAAATGGAACATTTGTGCCCCCAAATTTGGCAAATACTACTGATCACACCCACCTCATCCTCAAGAGCTTCATGTTAAACATTTGCCAGCAAATCACTGTTCGAGACCCTATTATAGAACCTCGCTTGCTTTGCTCTCTTCTACCTCCTTTGCAACCTTTGCCGAAATAATGCTGAAATCCTGTTACCCAAATAATCCAGGATTTCTGGGTCACTGTACAACCATGACTATGCCTTGAAATTCTTGCCTCCCAGTAACACATATCACTCCTTATTTAATTCTGAATCAGATGTTTTATCATTACAAACATTCTCTAACTCCCCCAAGTTACATTTGGGTGTCTCTTCCATGTACTTAGCTATCACTCAGTAGTTATCACTGTGAGAGTATTATCCCAAGGTATTACAGTAATTGCTTGCTTACTTGCATTCTTCCCATAAGAGCCCTTAGGAGCACACAGACTGTCTTATTCATAGTTATAGTTTCTGTACCTTGCTCCTTTAGCAGATACTCAATGATTGATAGTTCCATGAAAAACCAAAAAACAAAACAATGCAACAATCTGGTTTGTATATCCTTGCAATACAGGAAACTTAAGTGCATTTTTAAGCCATGAAATGCAGTGAACAGAACACAACCATTCTTACTCAGGCACTCACTGCTTGACAAAATTTTCTGAATGTTAGTGGGGGAATCCATTACACTAGCCTACACATTTAGTCCCAATGCTCCTGGCAGTTTCACAGACATTTACATAGAAACTCATTGGCTTAATACACATGCTTGATGCCTGTGACACATCAACTCAACATTAATTCCTGCCTGATATTTTTGTTGTGACTACATGGTAGTAGCATTTGAAGTCATCTCTGCTTGGTCCAAAACTCTTATTCATAGGACAGCTGTCTGCATGGCCAGCCAGAATGGCTCATTGAGCAGACACATCTCATTTGCTCCTGTGTGTGTGAAGTGATCTAGAGGAAAATCATATTAACTCCGCTTTTCACTCTTGCCTCAAACAGCTCAGACTGCACCATGTCATTATCTATTCCCCTTAGGATCCTTCAGTTTCATGTCCTCCTACAAACTACATTTTCCCAGACTCATTTGCTAATTAACTTCTGCATGGATTCGGCCAGTGTGTGGCACTAGCTGGGGACTAAATGGAGGGAAAGGAAGAATTCAGGGTGGGTTTTCCCCTCTCCTGCTCCGGAGAATGTTTCCTGGCAGTGGCTGACTCAGCTCTGGTGCCACAGCTTCCAGGCTTCCCTTCTTGTGGTTGCATCTGCTCCTAGGCAGTCATCACTTAAGTGTAACTCCTTCCAGATACCTCAACTTCTGAAACCCGATAAGATCACCTATTGCTTCAACTCTTAGACACAGAAGTGGGAACAGCATGCAGCTACTGCTAATCTTTAGTTTTGTGTGTGTGTTACGTCTCATTTGGCTTCTCTGCTCTTCCATCTTCTATGTAACAGATTGTCTCTATTAAATTCCCTGTATCAGAAGTATCTAGAGCAGTTCCCTTGTTTATCTTTTTGTTTGACATCCTATTTTCCTCTTCATGGTACTACTGTCTTATTCTGTGATGAAAATCAAAATATTTGGAATAACTTTTGGATTCTTCTGTCACCTGATCCCTTAAATCTAATCAGCTTCCAACTACCAGGTTTTTAACTTCTATTATCATTTTTGAATTTTAATTAACTTATTCAAAAGGAAAAATGTGTAATCGAGAGTGAGATCTCACATCCACTAATCCACTCACTCCAAATGCTGATAATGTAAAGAGCTGGATCAGGATGAAGCCAGGATTGAGGAACTGAATCTAGGTCTCCCCTGTGGGTGGCAAGGACCCAAATACACAAAAGTCATCACCTGCTTCTTCCCAGGGCATTCATTAACAGGAAGGAAGCTGTAACTGAAAGTAGAGCCTGGACTCAAACCCAGGCATTCAGATATGGAATGCAGGTGTCTCAAATGTTGCCTTAATCACTGTGCCAAACACCCACCTCCTATCATCTTTTTCCTTTCCATTCTTATTTCTGAGATAGTAATATGAATTACTAATATGAATTAGTATTGCCTCTTCCTTTAAATACTGCAATGTGCTCTCCACCTGCAGCCCCTTTCCCTTTCCCTTTCCCTTTACCAGGAACGGGGGCCACAGAGCTGATTTGAGCTAGCTTAGATGGGCCAGAAGCTTGAAGGCATTATTGTAAGGTTTTGATGAAATGAGGGATTTTCTGGAAAATGCAGTAACAGCAGCTGTCAGAACTCTCGACATCACAGAGACTGGACATGGAGATGGTCCTGGATTTAAGAGATGAGTAGAAATCAGACCAGCATGAATTCAGATTATATCACTGTAGTTCTTGACCATTCTTGTGTCTCATTTACTTCCTGGGTGTCTGTCTCATTTGGTTCTGCAACTATCTGGCTGGTACATTTTATTCAATTTCTACTCCATCCTAATTTTGAGTTGTATGGAGTCTTCAAGGTTATAATTCTGTCATGTAATTGAATCTGTATAGCTTCTGTACATGTTGTGAGGTTTTTGGATTCTCCATTTTAAACAAAGGATAGACATCAAATTGATCAACTTTTGATGTCAGTCCCAGGTTTCCACAAGCTATGGGATGGGCAGAGTTACATGGAACTATGTTACTACCCTTTAATATGGATAAGATTCAGGGCAGTTTCTTTAGTAATAGATTAATTGTGAAATCAATCTTCCAAACCAAAATACTTTCAAGAGTGAAAGAGGACACGATAAGTAATAATCCAGGGAAAACAAGCATAAACTGAGATGGTTGTGTGTATACTGCAACTTACAGGCATCATGTAAAGTACCTCAGGCAGCATGTTTTGTAAAGCAAGTCTGTTTCCACAGGTTAGTTTTCTAATGCTCTTCCTATATATTCTACATATCTGAACTGATTTGTATTTCATCAGTCTTCCATGTTTGTCCCTGGATGATACATTGTTATTTAGCTTCTATAAAAATGTTACCATACTTTCAACTGAGCTTCACATAGGCCTGTTTTCATTTAATAATGCAGATGAATTTATGTAACACTTTAGATAATGTGTATGACACATAATAGATTTTAATTTTTGGTACTTTTTGGGATAACTGTACATATCAAGGAATCCAAGTGGAATTTGACCTATTGGGTCTCATACAAATCAGGTGTATAAGGCAAATATGGACCTTTTAGTACAACTATGGCAGACTCATTTGAATTTGGAACTATACTTGCTTTAGATGCTACATACTACAACTCGGGGAAACTTACTTAACCTCTATACACCAATATTTCATTATTTGCTGAGCAAGGAGGATTCTTATCTTCTACTTCCAAGAGATAGCATGATTATTAAGAACTTGTCATAATCTGCACATAAGTGTTTAAAAACAGTTCATATTATTAGTGACACTTATAGAATTGTAGGTGAGCTAACAGATCTCTTTGACTTCTACAGTTTTATGATTCTAGATATCAAGTCATATTTAATAGTCTAGCCAACAGTAAACTTTATTAGTAAATAGCATGCTAGTAACTACGTGGGATAGAAAAATATGACAAGGCCACAGCTATCAAGAAACTTAGATATCATTACAATGGATATCATGAAACAACTAGAAAACATATGAACTGGGACTTGTACACAGATTCAGATGTGGTCATGATTTACAAAGGCTGAAAGGAATTAACTAATTTCTTAAAGGAAGAATTTGAGCTTGCTTGTAAAGCAGGAGTTCTCATGCTCACTATCTGTTAAAATTATGTTGGGAGGAGGCTTTTAAAAAGTCTCATGCTTTGGCTTAATCACAGAAACTCAGAATGAAGGTGGGATTCAGTCATTAGCATTTTTTTCAAGCTCTGAAATGAGTTCATCCTGCAGTTGATGCTGAGAGTCATTGCCTTAAGGGAAGAGTAGACTCCCCAGAAGAAGAAGGGGTGATGGGGTTCATTTCAGGGTGAGGAGCCACTTGACATGATTCGTGGCGTGCTAACAAGCACTTTTAGTGTGAAGGACAATCAGAATCGCAACTGAGGGTCAGCAGGCTAAATGGGGAATTTTAGAATACTTAGTAAGATTCTATCTGGGCTACATACTAAAGATCACAGGTTAGGCCCACTTAACTGAAAGAAAACTGTTTACATAATATATTAACAATAAAAACCATTTTAATACTACTCTGCATACTCAAAATAACTCAAACAGGAATATTGAAATTGAAGTCAAATCACAGAGCCAGAATACCTGCCACAGGTAGTTCCTGGCTTTCTTTTGTGGAGGTGGTAGTTCTTACTTAACACTCTTGTGATTTACCTAAGACCTTTATACTCATAAACCCTCAAACAACTTCATCCCTTTACTACTAGAACAGTATTTCTCAAATTTAGCTACACCCTGCCATCATGTAAGGAACATTTAAAAACATTGATATCTGAGGCATTTTTCCATAGATTCTGAGCGAATTGGTCTGCTGTCTGAGACAAAGGCCTGTCATAGCTCAACGCTCTTTTCAAGTGATTCAAGTATGAAATCAGAGACCTAGTGGTTCAAGCAGTAGATTTTGACATGATTAGGAATCATGGTGATCTTGTTAAATCACGGTTTACTTGGCTTGCCTCCCAAGGATTCTCTTTTAGTAGTTTGGGATGGGGCCAAGAATGGATAATTCTAACAGGCTCTCAAGTGATGCTGTGCAAGCTGACTTTTGAGAAGTAGTGCCCTAGTTCAAGTTTATGTCAGAATCCCATGAAGGGCTGATCAAATCACAGACTGCTGTGCCCTGCCATAGAGTTTCTAACTCAGGAGAGCCTGTGCAGGTCTGTCTGATTCCTAGGTGATACTAATGAGAGTGGTTCAGGGACCTTGCTTCCAGAACCACCAGTTGAGATACAAAGTCATTTCTCTGTATTTATTTGCCCCCCCCCCTTTTTTTAAAAGAAACCAAACAAAACAAAACCTTGGACTCACTATGGGCTTTTAAGACATCCTCACCACTAAATGCTTTATTATAGCAGCTTACTATAGTGGCCTTGAATTAGAAAAAACAAGTACATAAGGCACAGAACATAAATATTCTCACTGTCTTCTTGAATGCACAGCTGCCCTGCACCCAGAAACCATTTGACAATATTCAGCAAATTGATGGATTGCATGTTGTCTGTTCCGCTCCTTACCTAATGGTTCTTTTATTTAACTAATGACTATAATTCTCGTTAGATGCTGATGGAACATTAAGATTTTTGTTTGTGGAACCTGGCAAAGCTACCCATGGCAGGACATCAGCCGGTAAGCATTACCTAGGCAGAAACACCCAACCCTCCAGCTGGCCCGAGCAGCAGGTGCTGGTGCTGTTAATAATGTCGGCATAAGGAGGCAGTTGTTCTTCTGGCCACTGCAGACATTTTGTGATTTAATTCACGAATTCCTTCAGTTTAGAAATCCATTAAATGACCTTCTGTTAAGCAATCTGCAGCAAGGAAAGTTCTGACAAATGAAAGCACCTTTGTTTTAGCCTAATGGGTAGCAATAACTCAAAGATCTGAGGATTCTACCATGTTCTGTCTCATTTAAATGTCCTTGCACTTGTTATGAAAGGTTCTCTATGTCCCTCTGGTTTCTGAATCACCCTTACTCATCTATTTTAAGACCCAGAGTAGCATGGGACCACCTGATTAAAGCTTTCCAAAATGCCCTTCCAGCCACAGTGTCTGCCTCGTTCTTGGTGGGTATTTCTGATAGCACTTAGTCCACTGTGTGAGAACTGGCCATCATTCAGCTTCCCTCCCCAAAGGCACAAACCCTGAGGGCAGAGGCAGAATCTAGGTCATCTCTCTCCAGCACTTCCGGCACTGCCAGGTATTTAATTAACATCTTTCACGAAAAGCTCTTGGAAGCTCTGAGCCTCACCCTCTGCAGTATGGGGAGACTTTCCTAGATACTTCTGGGTTCCTCTGTATTTCTTCCAAATGTAGAGCTTATGTCTCTGACTTGCAGTAATCATTTCACTGTCTGTGTGCTAGCCCTGACCATAAACACTGTGAGGATCTACTTGGTTCACAGTTCTGTCATCAGTATTTTTAGATGCTTAGAATCTGGAGGTAAATATGTGTCAGAGTAAACAAGAAAGTTTCTGTAAAATGGGCTGAGATTTTCTGAAGTTCAAATTGCATCATGTTGCTGTGTAACCTTATTCATTATTAAATAGAAAAAAATGTACATTCAAGTTTGTGATACTACGTGATATAACCTATAAGGTCTGGCGATTTTTGCACTGCTTACCTTCTTAAAACCCCTCTTAGGGTCACTGTAGCATTTTGCATTTGGGACTGAGTCATATAAATATGACAAAGATAGTATAGAAGGGGGCTTGGGATAACATTAGGCAATCTTGATTATAATCCTAGATCTCGTGCCATCTTGCTATGTGGCTTTAGGCAAGTAGATTTAACTCTCTGGTCCTTTTTTTCTTCTGAAATGAGAGCCACGATTATATGATTTTCATATTTTTTCAAGTTAAAGTTTCTGTTTCTCAGTATCTTAATATGTACCATGAAGATAATGATAGTACCTATGGTTGATGTGAGGATTAAATGGGATGAGAGATACAAAGCACTTGGGTAAGTGCCTCATATACAATAAGCACTTAATAAAGTCCCTGTGCTACTACTGTTAGTGCTGCTATTCCTGTGCTTGTTATTGTTTTGTCTTTAAAATTTTTAATTGACAATTATGTTTATGGGATAAAATGTGATACTCTGATGAATGTTTACAATGTAGGATGATTAAGTCAGGCTAATTAACATGTCCATCACCCCATACACTTAACATTTATTTGGTGTTATTTTTTCCATTTTTGACTTTGTATAATTCAAATACTGACAATCTACAATTATTGACTTAGGTGGTAAAATCCTGAAAGAAACAAGAGAACTCCAATGGCAGATATACAAGACCATTTTGCACTGTATAAATCCATTCAAGAAATGTTCATTGAGTTTCTAGAAGTGTTCTTGGAATATACCAGTGAATTAGTCTTGTCCAATGCAGGTTTCATTTAAATAAAAAAGAGCCTATGGTACTAGGTAGTGATAATGCAGATAGGAAAATAGGATAAGAGAATGGAGAGTTAAATCTGGGAAGGGTGAATGGGAGGGAGATGAGATTGTAACCTGGAAATGATATCTAGAAAAATATCCTTGGAATCCTGAGATCATATACATTTTTGCATTTGATGAGGAGAATGTGAAAAACCTTTCAGGTAAAACCATTTCTAGAAGCCTGCAGATAACAAGTATACAATCCTAATGTCCCATTAGGTGCTACAATACAATCAGGAGTAAGAAGATGGTGGTGTAGAGAGTAAACTCATATTTATTCAGTGATTAAAAATGTTGCCAGTGACCACTGAGTTTTGATACATAGCCAACTGTGAGTAGCTTTTGATCTTTCATAAGAAGAATGGACAAAGTAAATGGGTGAGTCAGAGATTAGAGGAAATTGAATAAATATCTTCTATCTCCAGATTTTCAGGGTTGATGAAGTGGACATGTGTACCTTCTATCACTTCAGAAAAGAGATAGCTGCTGGCAGTTGAAGTGACTATGTTGTATTAACCATTGTATGACTATATTTGTATGCCACTTAATTGCTGCAATAGTCCGATGAGATGAGGGATATCATTTTTCTCATTTTGCAGGTGGGAAATTCAGAGACACAGTGAGGTTAGGAAATGATCTATATCACCCAGTTAGTAAGCAGCAGAGTCAAAGTTTGAGTGTAATACTATGCGGCTTTGAAACATATATTTAGTGTGACCAAGGAGTTCACAGAATGGTTTTATAATAACACCTGTCTGTTGGAAAAGCTGGCTGGAGGAACCAAGCTGTAGCTGTAAATCCACTCTTTCTTATCACCCGCACTACACAGTATCCTAACAGCGGAAGTCTATAGGCCTGAACTTGCAAGAGAGCTAGACAAATTTTAAACTTTTCTTTAAGCACAGATACAAACTGTTCAAGGCTTCAGTGAAGTAAATAATTGGAAAAGCAGTTGTAAACATTAACAGAGCTTCGTAACTACTTCATCAAGTAAGTTATTGAGTTTGAAGAACAATGGAATTTTTATTTTTGCATTTAGAGACTATTTAACATGTCCTCTTGGAATCTCCTTTAATGCCCATGTGATTCATCAGTTTTTACAGTTTCTTCTTGGAGATACCTGGTCCTTCTTCATGTACTTTGATTATTATTTGGGCAAACACTCACTGTCAATTGGCAACTGATGAGTAAAAGAGAGATGAAAGCTACAAATTTTTAAATAATATGAAAATGTAGTAAAATGGATTAATATACTACATTGTCTTTAAATGTTTCATAAAGTATTTCAGGTAAAAATATCTATGACTACATTTTATAGAAAAGAGTATAAACTGGGAGAAAAATTGAGAGGGAAATTAACATTTTAGAGACATCTGGGGAGGCAAGGGGGAAAGGGGCACTTTATTGAAACATCATTTACTTCTTTATCATCCTTAAAATCTACACTATGCTAAAATGTATTAGCTGCAGCAAAATGATTAACTCAATGAGTTTAGCATCCCTAATTCTGAGCCTTTCACCTCTTTAATGAAGCATACTCATATGTTGTGCCACAGAAAGGTAGAGGGGCCATCCTCATGCATTTAGAACACTGTAAAATTTAAAAAGAGCCTGCATTTCATGTTAATTGCCTACTATAGCACAATCTTGGCTATCTCCATCTCTCAGACACTTGTTTCCCATACAGGCGAAGTGTAACACTGAATGTAGCAGGAGTTAATTTTAACTTTTTAAAATGAGCGTTTTTAATAAACTTGTTAAATACATTGATCCAATTTCTTAAACAGACTATTTGGCTCAGGACTAAAGTGCTTCTTCTTGGCTTTGGATTAACATTATGAAAGGATATCAAAGATGATGAGGAGGTACAAACATGAGAAGTGGACAGGATAATGGACTAACTGGAAACTGGTTAAGAAGAACCACATTCCAAGAAGATATGATGAAGCAAGAATAAAATGACTTTCTGCAGTAATGCCTTTCAGAAAGCCTGTCTCTGTTTTGTTGTACGTGATGTCTTTATCTTAGTACACTGTGTGATAAGGTAGAAGTGGAAAGAGCATCCCTCAACATTATTGGAAATTGAATGAATGCTTTCTTTCCAGGGTGAGTGACTTGCAAAATATTGAAAATATTTCATCCTCAGTATCAACCGACATTTCTGCTAGTACAAGGCCCTGCTTTTTCCCCTTTGAACACTATACATTATTGGATTTTGTACAGCTATCTGCTCATCTATCCATTCAACAAATATTTTATTGAGTGCCTGTTTAATATGCTAAGTACCAAGTACCCATGAACATGACAGTCTCCTCACAAAATTTATAACACAGAATTATGGCTTAACATCTTCCTGTCTTTCCCCTTCATTCCATAGTCTTAGAGTAGATAACCAAATAACTGGACATGCTTAATACTTTTAGATCTAATCACCCTAACAGCGTCACTTTCCTTCCATTACATCCTTTTTCAAAAGCATTCAATGACTCCTTTTTGCCTAGAGTTTCACACCCAAGCTTCTTAGACTAGCAACACTTCTCATTGTAAATATGTTCTAATCCTATTCTGACTGTCCTTTTTTACCCCTCCAACTGGACCTGCCAATCTGGTCACTATTTGACTGCTGAATATACCATGTACACTCTTTGCATTGGAGCTCAAGTCATTTTGTTTCCTCTCATCTGAAGGAATATTTGGTTAAAGTCTAGGAATTTGTACAGTTAAGCACCCAGAGTGGTTCTAATATACTACTATTCTCTATGAATTGTGCTTACACTCTAAGGTCAGTTCAGATCCTATTCCTTCTAGAAAGCTTGCTTTCATTATTGCTTCTCACCATGACCTCTTCATTCTATTAACAGAGTAACACCATCTCACTTATTTTGGCCTACAAATCACCACAGCTGTGTAATATTAACTATTTTTAAGTACATAAATCGTATCTCTCCAATAAGAAGACAAACTATAGCAGAAGAAGCTATTACTCTGGTCCTCTCAACCACATCTAGAAAATCTCTGGTATATTTTCAACACTGACTACACATTTGTTTTATTTGGATGTCATGGTTCTTCTATGGACTTCTGTGAGTTGTGTTTTGGTACCTCTAATAGTGAGTTCACAATAGTGGTTTCTCGATGAATAAATAAATCTATAGAGTGACTTTGTTTATCTAAAGCAGATGTGTCTATTCTAGTAGGAGCCAACATCTATTTTATCACCTTCAAAAACATGAATGTAAATTTAGGTAAAATAATTGTAAAATTGTATTAACTTTGTTTACAAAGATATAATTACTCATTTTTGTCTGCAGCATATGTACAGTGGGTTTTTTGTATGAGTACTTTCAAAAATTATCATAAAATTTCTTATTTGATGAGAAAGTACAATCATAAGGTAATTTAAACAAACAAGCAAGTATCATATTGCTCACTTTGACCAAAAAGAACACGGTAGTTTCTGGGCTTACCAGAAATACCATTCTTTGCATCAAAATGTATACATTTCTAAAACTGAAATCTGAAAATTATATCATCTTGAGCTATATAGCTTCTTATTTGATTTCTTGCCTAATTTTATAATTTCTCAATAGATCAATTTGATATCAGAATTTTCAAGATGATCTTTACTTTTAAAACAAAATATATGATGTTTGTACAGCCAATATGTCAACATTTCAATTATAAAATATTAAAATACTCTTGTAAAGCATTCTGGTCTAAAATATTCAGAAGTATACTTTGGAATCTCAGTTCAATCAATTTTTGAACTTTGAGGATTTGGGAAAATTACATAAATTTAATGCCTAGCATGAATTCTGAAACATGGAGGCCTTTAAATAAACATTAATTTTCCTTATGGACCCACCTCAAAGGTATGCGAAGGGAGGGTTTGTGGTTCTATTAATGGATGATTTTGAAATTTTCCAGTAGATCATGATATTAGTGGGTTAAGTCTTCTGCCTTACACTACATTCATGCTACTTATCTTTTTTGTTGGCATATGAACAAATTTTTTTTAAAATTATGAGTGGGAATTGCAGCTTATTCTTTAAGCCTTCAATCATAGTGAATCAACCTACTTGTCCCCAAAGAGTATTTGATTGAAAATCTTGCTGGGCAGGAGTAGTTTTACACTTAAGAGAAATTTATCTACCATTCTCTTATCATCAGTTTATTCTTCCATTCAAATGACATTTTCAGGGCCCATGTTGTGGCGAAGCAGGTTAAGCCACTGTTTGCATTCAATATGAGTGTCAGTTTGAATCCTGGCTGCTCCATTATTGACTGAGCTCCCTTCTTATGTGCCTGGGAAAGCAGCAGCAGAAGTCTAAAGCGTTTGGATCCTTGCTACCCATATGGGAAACAATGATGAAGTTCCTGGCCCGTGGCTTTGGCCTGTCCCAGCTCTGCTGTTTAGGCCACTTGAGGACTGAGCCAGCAGATGGAGGATTTCTCTCTCTCTCTCTCTCTCTCTCTCTCCTCCCCCCACCCCTGCCGCCACTCTACCTTTCAAATAATAAATAAATAATTCTCAAAAAAGGATATTCTTAGTAAAGTAACATTAATTTACTAATTAATTAAGTACTAAGACATAGAAACTTTTTGAACTAAACTGTCTTCTCTTTGCCCCACATTCATATGTTGAAGCTCTAACCCCCAAAATAGGTGTATTCGGAGACAGGGCCTCAAAAAGAGATAATTAAAAATTTAAATGAGGTCATGTGAGTGGAGATTTAATCTAAGCTGATTAGTGTCGTTATAAAAGGAAGACCACACACCAGAAATGTGTACACACAGAGGGCAGGCCATGTGAAGACAGAGTGAGAACACACCAACTGTAAGCCAAGGAGTCAGGCTACACCAGAAATCAACCCTGGTCATCCCTTTATTTTAGAGTTCCAGCTTCAAGAAACAAATTTATGTTGTTTAAGTCACCCAATGGGTGTTTATATTAAGTCATTGAATGTTTCGAATTTTCCACACAAAAATAAAATTAATGCTAATTACAAACTGTATATAATAATAAGCTATAGATATCTTTTATATAACCAGAATTAACCAACTTAATCCAACTAGTTAAGTATACTGAACCTTTGCTTATTTTTTAAAATACAAACCTTCTGTTTTCTCACTTTAGTTGGCTCCAATAAAGTATTTTTCAATTCAAAGTACTAAATGTAGATTGTTTAAAATAGATTAGCATGTACCATAGATTACAGTAAATGCATCATTTCCATTTATGTGTGCATGGTCTATGACCTAACAATTGTACTAGCAAATATGCAGCCTTGAAGAATTTTATACATGCATCAGAAAACATGTACAAGCAGTGTGGTTTGTGATTTAAAAATAAAAACAGAAACAACCCAAATGTCCATAAACATGAGAAATACATGTAACCTACATAGATGAGTATATAAAATTTGAGTATAGATAGTACAAAATTTAAAGATTTTCTTCTAAAAAATTCAATAATTTAGAAAGCTACAGAAGGAAAATATTAAGAGTTATTGCTCCTGGGGCTGGCGCTGTGGCATAGCAGGTAAAGCTGCTGCCTACAGTGTCGGCATCCCACATGGGCTGCTCTACTTCCTATACAGCTCTCTGCTATGGCCTAGGAAAGCAGAAAAAGGTGGTCTGTGTCCTTGGGCCCTTGCACCTGTGTGGGAGATCTGGACGAAGCTCCAGGCTCTTGGCTTCGGATCCACCCAGCTCTGCCCATTGAAGCCATTTGGAGAGTGATTCACTCTCTTTCTCTCCCTCTCTCTCTCTCTTTTCCTCTCTCCCTCTCTCCCTCTCCCTCTCTGTAACCCTGCCTTTCAAATAAACAGATATTTTAAAAATACTTAAAAAAACCTATTGCTCTGTTGAATTTTGTCTGACCAAGAGTTGTGAAGCATAAAGATTACTCAAGTTAGTATTTAGTGAATAGTTTATCAGAAAAATAACATGACTATCAGCCTATTTTCTAAATTCTGCTAGAATCAGGATGACATATATAAATCATAGACTTTTAAGTATAAATGAAAGTTTTAAGGTTATTGGGGTTTTTGAACTTGAAATTTATTTTCACCAGGTGACACTAGGCTAGAATCATGTACACACATTCACACACACACATTCTCAGTATGTATAATTTATATAGATTCAATGGAAAGGAAGTTCAGAATCTGATAAGACATTTTGTTTATCCCACAAAATTGGGGATCTACACAATGGGAGATAAAACCAGGGAACCAATGCAATACATTACACCAAATCATTTGGACTTAGACTCAAAGAGAACTTGGTATTTGTTCCTCCATTTACTTTCTATGCAATGTTTGGGAAATTCCAAAGCTATGACTCTCAGTTTTCTGAACAACTACCTAAACACAACCTATCACTTTGAAGGATTCCCAGCAGCATTAAACAGAGAGTGTGTGGCATACTGCGGGTGTCCAAAGCCTGGGAATTATCGTATTAGTCTACTATTAAAGAATGTCAGGGAGGAAAACCAGCATTAGTTCTGCTATTCCACCTTTCCAGCTAACAGGTTTGATTATGACATTTGATTGAGACTTCTAATGGAAGACTCTCAGCTAGCCGCAATGCTGACATGTGTATGTCTCTTTCAGTTCATAAAAACGTACTGATTACAACAGAGAAACAAACAAAACCCTGTTTCATTCACAACTTTAAAGGAAGAGAATGGTGCTCTTAAAATGAAAAGGAACCAAGAATAGTGTAAACATCACATATACACATCAAGAGGGAAATAGTATTCCTCTTTTAACATAATAAAAAGAATATGTGGTTTTGCTATTTTTTTAAAAAAGGAACAAAGTTTATACTCTAAGCTCTAGAATGGGCAGTATAGTGGATAGTTTGCAGCAGGGACACCAGAGCCCCAGCACTGGCTATATAACCTTAGATAAGCATCTTATTTCAGAGGCCTCAATTGTCAAATAAACATAAAAACGGGGGAAAATAACCTGTTTTACTCTGTGATGATTTCCTAAATTAATGCAAAGTATTTAGGCTAGTGTCTGGCACAGAAGCAGCATTATCACTACTGGTAGGTATCACCATCACCATCATCATTATCATCATCATTGCCATCACTATTCCTGAAGAGAATATGAACAGAAACGTGGTATCTAAAATAAAGCAAGCACCAATTACTCAGCGATCATATGTCCAACAAGTACAGTTGTTTTCAAACATCATTTTGGTTGCAAAAAATATTTTTTCCTCTAAAAAAGGCATAAAGGGATCTCAATATGGTAATTAAATCACAATTGGTTTGGTTGAACCTGATTGATAGTCTCAAGTCTCCAAATGTGTGTGTTTCACTATACTGTACTTGTTGGTCCCTGAAGTAAGCCAATGTCTAGTGAAATATATGCATTTAAAATAGTTTTTCAAAACTATAATAAAGCAACAAAGAAGGTACATAAGAATTTTTGAAGATTATTTCTGGATTAAGAGTACAATTAACAACAGGAATCTTGTATTTGTCTAAATATCAAATATAAACACTTTGAAAATATGGATTATTAAAATCTTCCTAGGATTAAAAAAATCAGTTTAACATTTAAAAAGAGAAATTGCACTATCTAACATAACCACCAGTAGCCATATGTGACTCTTGAAATTTAGATGCTAATTAATATTTAGTAGAATCACGGTTAAGTTCTTTAATCTCCCTAGTCACATTATCACTGTTCTATGGCCATACTTGGCTAGTAGCTAACATATGGAAGAGCATAGAGCTAGAACATTTCCATCATCACATAAAGTCCTATTGGACAGTGCTTAGTTAGAACATTTCACTATGTGGAAAATTATACTCTCAATATTAGCTATGTAGAACATTACTATAAGCACTAGAAAATACCACATGAGTTTGGGAACATGTTTCCTTTCTTTATGCACTGCAGTTAAGGAAACAATTTAGATTTAATTCTCTGGAGGAATTTATTTTCTTAAGCTCTTCTCTTAAATTGTCCATAATATGTTTTTTACATGAGAAGTGTGGCAGAATAGGATAAAACAGTGTCTGAGTTCGCATTTATGTGACCTTGAGCAAGTTGGGCAGTCTGTCCTAAGTCCCAGGGCCTTCAGGTAACAGAGATAATCACAGTTGTCTACCTAACCAGTTTACATGAAGAACAAGTAAGAAAGTACATCTAAAAGTCCTTTTTAAAATGCTGAACCCCTAAACAAATGCTAGTTATTATTATAATCATCGCTACATTTTCACTTGGATGAATATGAATGAACTGTATAATTTCTGTAGAGATATTTGAGCTAGTCGGAAGGAAAATGTCACAGTTAAAGTCTTTGAGATAAAGCACAATTGTGGTCCAAAGACTTCAGGGCTACTGATTAGAGAAAAATGTGTTTCTGAGTAAATGCATTCATAGGAGAGATTATTATATCATCTGTACTTTATAATTCAGTACAAAATATTTTTGTTAAATATGATAAAATGTTACCTCATCTCCATTTCACTATCTGAAAGACATTTATTTTGACTTTAGCGTTAGAGATAATAAGCTCAGAGCTGCCACTTAAAAGCTTATTAAAACTTCAGGAAGTTTTATAACATACTAATTTAATGCTTTATTAGCTTACTTCATTTAAGGTTACAAAGAACTAAAATGATCTTTGTGAAGCGTTGATCTAATCTCATTCCACAATGGGACTTCATTTCTGCCTAGAAGGCAAACTTAGACATTCAACTTTGGAAATTAAAAGAAACAAATAAACTGTTGTATATCAGTGGTAGCAAACCTTGCAAACAACAAACTATGGGTGTTTAGAATTGAAAATTAATGTAATTCAGCTTCTCAAGATTTTAATACTCTTCTAAAATATACAATATTGTTCATTATACACGTTTTTAAACTGAATGAAAAATTAGATGATCTTCCTAAATATGTTTATTTCTCCTCTTTCCGTAGTTAAAGAATGTGTACATTTCTCTTTATGACACTTAGATATGTGTGTATATATTATTGAATTTAATGGTAGCTCCTTAAACAGATTCTATGGCTTGGAAAAAGATAGACTTACTCCAAAAAGGGGTGTTTCTATATGCTAACAGCCTTCCTCCACATAGGGATTGAGGGATTTGGGCTCCTTCTACATAAGCCTTCTTCATTTCCTAGAGTTTTGGAATCCTTTCCATAAGGTCAGTAGATGAAGGGAAAAGGGCAAAGGCATGGCTGCAAGGCAACTCCCACTCACATTCTATGGGAAAGAATCAGTCACATGGCTCAAATTAGTTGCAAGGGAGTTTAGGAGATATAGTTGGCTTGGCAGCTGGATCTTAGGCACAGCTCTGTAATGTAAAAGCAGAGCACACATTTTGATGGACAGGTGATTGCCTCTACAACAGCGTAGGGTTGAAAGAAAAGAGAGGTTGTGAACTGAATATTAAGGCAGAAAGACTAAAAAGAGAAGGGAATCCAGTTTTATATTTTTCACATCTTTAATTCTGTTCTGTAGCATCTGAGTGAAAATAGAAATATTGTCCTTCCCCTGCTTTTAACTCCTTTTCCTCCCTTAAACTAGTAAAAGACAGAAGAATCATGGCACAGAATTAAGGATTGGTATAAAGTTTCCCTCCAGTTTCCTTCACAACAAACGGGAGATTATTATCAGATGTTTCTATTCCTCTCCCTGTCAATCTTGGATCCTCTCTTAACATCCTTGGTTTCATTCTCAGTGTGAAACAAAGGTGGATATCACTCAGGATTATAGCCCAACTACAGGAATCCTGAACTACAATCTGAGAAAGAGATATTTCAAGACTGATCTCTTTAGCCTGTAAACTGAGACAACATGCTATGGAGTTTTTGGGCTTGGCAGATCTCCTAGGTAATTATAGAAGCACTTCATCCACAGAAATCCTATCCCTTGAAGTATATGATATATATCCGCATCATCTCTTAAGGGAGGAAACAAGCATTATCAAACGCCCACTGAAAGACCATAGTATCTTTACCCTGATGGCAAAATGTCTTTCCTGACCCAGGAAGGAGCACAGGAGACCATCCAATATTTGTACAATGTGTTCATTCAATCACCACACAACCCCTGAGCTGGAAGTTTGAGATACGAACCAAACAGGAATAATTAAGGAAAGGAGCAAGAAGGTCATATTTGAACTCATAAAAACTGTGTAGACTCAAAGGGTAAGGGTAAGGGTAAGGGTACAGGAATGGAGAACAGACAGGGAAGGGCTTTTGCTTCAGTGCAGGCAGAAGGCACAGGCTGGCCAGGAAAGGAGTGACTGGGCAAATGAAAAGAAGTACATCTATTCAAAAGACAGTTGATGAGAGATTTGGCAGAACCTGAAAAATGAACCTGACAGGCTGGAGTGATGGTGTTGCATTCTTGGGAATAAGAAAGCAAAAGGAGATTAGTCAGCTTTTGAACATTTAGAAATTAAAAGGTACATGATTTATCTGAATGAAAGCAATTGCATACAAAAATGGGAAAAAGGGATTCCAGGCTGTAATAAAAAAATGGTAGTTGGACTCATGGAATGGATGAAAATGATTAAAGGAGAGTTCATACTATGAAGGCTTCAATACAAATCTGGGAACACCAACATTTGAGAAATAGCCAGAGTAAGAGATTCCAGTAAATAAGGTAAAAAATGAAAGATTCCTAAAACTAAGATGGTAAAAGGACATCCAGGAGACTATGGTGTCACAGAAGCTGAATTCCATCAAGAAGGAAAGTATTTTCTCCCACAGCATCTGCTACAGAATGTTCAAGTTTAATCTCTTCTAAAATATGTTTGTCAGGTTTGGCGACAAGGAAGCTACTGCTGACCTCTTTGAACAGAACTGAAGGAAAGAAGGAAACTAAAATTTATTGAACACTCAGGAAGTAGGAAAGGAAGTGCTTTATTAATGAGTTCCTGAAGTTGCATCATAAGCAGGTGATGATAGTCACAATGCATACTAATTTCTGTGTTGTAAGATGTTTTAATGCTGTATTATTGGAAGAAAAAAAGTTTGTTTTCTTTTCTTCATCCTTACACACACATTTTCTGTTCAGAAAGTCAACATACTTTTAGTTACTACTCGTAAATATTTTGTGCCAAAATGCTAAGCAGCTATAAATTATCAAGAGAACATAATAATCTTAATAATTAATGCTCCTTTCTTCAGAACATTAAGGGTTAGAAATTGCCTTATTTCCCCCTAAATGCTGCAGTTTTTTAGAAGGGGAACCTGAGTTCAAGAACTGTAAATCATATGCAGGTGGCAAAGTGATAGGGATGGATTTTGTCCCAGTTTTGCTGGTTTTTCTCCCCCTTGTTTAATATTCACCTCCATCACTCTTTAAACTCTAAAAGTACCCACCTACATATTTTTACAACTATTTCCTAATGTCTGATTAAACCTGACCTGTCTCCTACAAAGTTCTCAGCGAACATTTATTGGATAAATTAATTCAAGAAGCTGCTTGACCTGTAACTTATTTAGGTAATGGTCAAACTTTAAAAATTAGAATCCACAACAAATAATATATAATAGACAATAACACAGATGCCTTCATGACTTCATTCCTCCGAGAGGAGAAATCAGGAAGTATGGAAACATCAGAAAAAGAAATGAATCAGAGATATAAGAATAAGGAAATAATATGGACAATTTTGGTGGCTCCCCAGAAAGAGGCCCTCATAGAACCCAATACAACATACAATAACCACAGAGCAATGCTGCTTGGGTTGAATCAAACTATGGGTAGCATAACAAGAAGTTGCAAAGAGCTGACACAAAATGGATTCTCTTATTCTAGACAGCAAATCTTGTACTGGATGAATTTAATTTCTTTTGGTTCTGGCATAGCTTGGATAAATATTCCTTATAACCATCTGCTTGTCTGTCTTTGATTCGATGCTGCCAAACAAATTTCTGTTTCTTAATTTATTTCACTAAGTAAACTTAGTCGTGAAGAAAATTTTTGCTCATGTGGATGGTAGAGGAATATTCTCAGATCACCTTGACACTATTATAAATAGCCACACTGACATTCTATTTGTTGTCTACTAGGTTTATCATCACAGAGTATGTTTAGTGACAAAATTCATGGTTATGTCTACATGGTTGGCAACCAGATACAGGTCCCAGAGATACAAACCTAGCAAGAAAGTACTGAACATTAAATCCAGGTCTCCAAATTTTCTGCAATGCCTGAGAGGAGTATATGGAGGTCTGAAGTGCTAGAGGGTGAAATTTGGTCTTAAAGACTTAAGAATAAGGATAGAACTTTTAAAAAACAGGGAAAATGAAAGGTAAACATAGAGGATATTGAGAAATCAGAAGTCTGACATTAACTATGAGAAATGTATATAGCAAACACCTATCTTTACCTTCTCCAAGGAAGTGTGTACCTAGTTATTATTTGTTCTGTGATCTACATCTGCCACTCTCATCAAAGCATGAGCAGAATTTATTACAAGTGCCATACCATTGTTCTGAAATAAACTTATTCATTCTTTTCCCAGTCCTTATACATAGCTTTGCTATAACTGTGGAATTTTGAAATATTTTTCTTATGTCTGCCTCTTTGACCAGTTTCAAGAGTCTGTAAGAGAAATTATAGTATAAATATTTATTGAACACCTGATATGGACCTGAGACTGTTCGATGTGATCAAAGAAACGTTCCTTCCCATGTGAATCTTATATTTCAAGTAAGGCGGGATGAAGAGAATTTAGATTGAAAAGATTTGGCTTGAAATCTGGAGCCAGTGCTTTCTATCAGTATGACCTTGGAAAAGTCACTCAGCCAAAGCTTTCAGTTTCATTATCCACTAGTTGAGAAGGATAATACCTAACAGGATGGTTATAAGATTTTAATGAAATGACAGAGTACATTCTGATAAAAATAGTAGTTACCTTTTACTGTATACTTATTTTATGGCAGAATTATCCCAATCTAATTGTCACAACACTCTCGCAAGGTAGGTGTGATTATAGAGAGGTTAATTTACTTAAATAGTCACAGAATTAGTTAGCAGCAGAACCATAGTTTGAACCTGGGCAGCCTAATTGTATAACCTACACCCTTACTCACTGGGCTTTCCCGTGTGTGCTGCTTTATTCTGTATCATGAAGCGCCTGCCACAGAGACGCCAATTGTGACAATGAAGATGCCATCAGTTACTCATAACAGAAAGCTGGAATCAGATTAACCAAACAAAACACCGAAGGTGATCCACTATTTAATCCATTAAAAATTTTGTACTACCCTATACCTCTCAGTTCTCTTAGGTTTCCCTCTTTTGCAGCTCAAATTTATTTCAGGTTCCCTTCTCCTATGGTATTGGAATAGCTGAAGATACTCTGATGATCACATCTGTGTGTTACTTAGTGCAAAATAAGGCAAAATGAATTTCCCAGAAACTTTCCCAGATTTCTTTGGCTCCCAATGGGTAGTATTCTCTTCCCTGAGCCTATCATTCTGGATTACATTGTCCTATCCTCGCCTGAGTTACATGTTACATTCCCAGAGTAAGAACACTTGTACACCATAGGAGAGTTCTGACCAACAATAAAATCAGCATATTAACCAAGGGAATGTCTCCCACACAGTCGATATATTGTTTGCATTAATTCATGTCTCAAAATTCAATCAAGTAGTTCTTATGAATTTGTCAATAGCATTTTCTGCCTGTAAAGTTAAGTAAAAGCAAAATTAAGGTAAAATAATAAATGCTTTCTAGATGGTCTTAAGTACTAGCACATACTCACAGAATCATTTCTGGCATATTTCTGTTTGAAATTCAGTCAGCTATGTGGAAACAGCAGAAGGGGAGCTCAGGACAATATGCCATTAATATTTCATATGCAATCTGTTTAACACTATACAATTAATTTTTCTGAAGTCTTACTTGTATCTTCTAAATTCAAGTGTTTCTGTTTTCCACATTTTCCTTGTTTTAAAATTTATTTTCCAGCTAGCATTCATTCACCAATGTCTTCATACACTTACTTAATACTTTAAGCTAAAGATTCTACAGAATTATTTTGTCATTTTATAGTAAGAAGAACAGATTTATATGAATATTTTGTTGTCAATTTAGCAGAGATCTATTTTTAACTCCAACAGTATCCGTGTTTTCTATATTTGGTGCATTATGTCTTATGGCCCCCTTTCTTTCTGGGGGATTATATTTTTAAATATATCAATCTAGTGTTACAATTACATTAAGGTGGATTAAAATATTTTATACAACTGAATTGAAATAAATTGATTAAGATGTGTATTACTCTTAAATACTATTTCCTAAGTGCTTTGGTTTCAGGTCTATACTGCCTTTATTTTCACAAATGTTGACTTGAAATAGACAATTCCATTTTAGAAAACTTTACTGTTATTGGTCACTGAAACTTTTCAATGTCACTCATAAATTCAACCTGAAATATGCATGCTAACAATCTATTACACATGTAAAAATACAGTACTGAATAACAAAATTGAGACAAGACACTTATGGAAAATCTTAGATATGTGTTACTTTGGTGTCACTGTCTGTAGGTTAACCCAAGTTAAGCCACCAAAACACAAAAGTTCATTGTTGTTATTCTGGGAAATGTTGAAGCTGACAAGTGGTGCCCCTGTCCTTGGGCCCTGTGCATGATAGGACCCAGCTCTGAGCTGTGATCTGTGAGCTGTGAGGGTCAATCTAACATGTCCTCTAAGAGCCAACTCCCATTCATGTTCTGGGCACTCAGAATCCCTGAATTTATGTCAAATGGATCAAAACCAGCTTCCAGATATGGACAAGGAGCAAATCTTTACTAGGGGTCGTGGGGAGCAACTCGGACTAGACTAAGTTACTGGAATTAAGACTTATTCTATGCATCTGCTCTCCCACAATATGGCGCTGAGAAGGGAGAAACAGCTTCTACACAGCTGCCTCCAGTTCAGCCAATAAACTGTAGGACCTGCTCCTGATTGGAGGAGAGCAGCGTACTCGGCGTGTGGGCAGCCGAGTTGGGATTGGCGGAAGAGGACTATAAAGGAGGAGAGAGACAACATGCACCAGGAACATCTATCTGAAGGAACACCTGAGCAGCCCCCGAGAGAGCCGGCCGGCGGTGTGCCGCTCCCCCGCGGAAGTGGGGAAAGTGGCTAGGGGGAACCGCCCTTCCACGGAGGTGGAAGGGACGGTAGCCAACCCGGGAAGAACCAGCAGCAAACCCGGGGAGGGCCGAGCAGACAAAAGAACAGCGCAGGGTCCTGTGTCGTTCCTCCACGAAGACGGGGAGCGACAAGGGGTGAGTGGGCATCACTTAAACATGTGGGTGTGGGATGGGATGACTGCGTCTGTGTGCACAAAGTTCCTTGTAGTGCAGGATGCAATAAAAAGAATTGAGGAGGGTGGGGGGAAGGAGAAGATTCATAATAGTTAAGATGTGAAAACAACTTAACTGTCCATCAGCAGATGAATGGATAAAGAAAATCATTATATGCATATAGTGGAACTCTATTCCACTTCTTAAAAAAGGAGGAGATCCTGCAACATGAGACAATATGGATGGACTTTAAGGAGATTATGCCCAAGGGAAATAAACCCCACACATAAAGATGAGTACTGCATGGATACACTTATATGAAGTAAACTAAAAACAGTCAAATTCATGCAATCAAAAACTAGAGTGGTGGTTAGCAGGAGCATGAGGAAAGGGCAAATAGAGTTATTACTCAAAAGGCATCAAGGTTCAGTTAAGATAAATGAACTCTTTTTATCTACTAGGCTATATTTTTCACTGTAAATCAAAACTATGCTTTATAATATTTTAAATTGTAGAACTAAAAATGTAAAACTCACTTGCCATGTTCTAAAGATTATGTTTCCTATAGAAAAATGTATATGCTGAAAGTAGCCATTAAAATAATTATGGCTTTTAAAAGAATTTTAAGATATAATATAGTTTCATGGTATCAAAAAAGAATATTTCAAAGAATAACTAATATGGAAATTTCACTCATCAAAATAAACTCAAACATGAGTTTATTTGTGTTGCTTTTTTTAAAAAAAATTCACAAACATTTCCCCAAATTTAAATGTTCTGGTAAAGGAAGATATGCATGAAAGTTTCACAAATTAATTTTTGTGAAAAGAAGTCATATAAATATAATATAAAATGAATACTTAACATGGTAGATAGAAAATTTAATTTTCTTTTTAAGGATTGACAAAGAAGACAATGTGATTTCTTGCTTTTTAGGACAAGATATTTTATTTTCTACGTTACTTTTTAATTGCACTCAACAATTATTTAGTGACTCGTTCCTATATGGCAGGCCCTGTGCTAGAACTTATTACAAAAATGAATGAGATGTTTTCTCTTCCCACAGGTCAATCAACTTTAACGAAGTTAGGAAAGACTTCATGTTAAGAGTAATATGATCATTTTAAGCATACTTATAAAATCTTAATAAAAAATTCAAAAGGAAGTATTTTTCTCCATTTTTGTTTTTGTTTTTCCAAAGGTGAAAGACAATCTTTTGTCTCAAATTATCCTGATTTCTAAGGAACATTTGATCTATAAAATTACTACTAATAAAGGAAAATAATAAAGAAAAGGAAAGAGAAATGAAATTCAGAATAGGGATGTAAAATATTGTAAAAATCATTCAATTACACTATACTAAGAAGAAAAGAATAATCAAAGAATTTCTTCTCAAACATTTTGATTTCTTAAAATTATCGAGTACCTCGTTTGTGTTAGATATGGTACTAGGTCATATACCTTAAATTGTGATACTATTGAGAAAGCTTTTGCCCCCTCCCCAACTTAATTTCTAGTGGTCATTTGCATAGCAATCAGGTAGGAGCTGTGATAGTACAAATATAGGCTTCTAAACAACATAAAGGAACACATCAAATGAGATGCGGGGGTCAGCAAGTGGGATGATAGGCTCAATAAAGATGTTCTGGCAAAAAGAATATGTAACTAACCTTTCAAGAAGATGTACAAATAAATTAGGAATGGGAGAGGTAATGATGATGTTTAGGGCCACTGTAAATGGATTCAGATTTGGATGAATAAAAAAGAAACACAACAGTTTGGGGTCACTGACTCTGGGAACTTGTATTGAAATCCTTGCTTTTGTAAGCTGAGTGGTTTTAGAGTGATAAGGAAAAAAGATGTAAGGGACTAGAGGAATACTATGTTCATTTAAGTATCTGAAAGGACTTGAGTGTATCTGGGAAGGGATAGTGAAGGGGAGTAATGGCAGAGGTTATGGTGGAGTGTGGTGGGGGAGTTCATAGTGGGGCAGTAATCTGTGGATACATACAAAAATGGCAGATAAACTTCATCTTAGTATTGCTACTCTATCCATGAAAAAACACATAGAAATTTTAGAGGCAGAAATGTTTAGGCAGAAAATGGACATATTAAGATTTTTATTTTAGAGAAATGACTCTAGTTTTATATGAAAATAGGGTAGAGGACAGCAATACTGTAATTTTAGGATACAGGCAAGAAAAGGCTTTAAAATATTAGTACATAAGGGTCATCTGACTATTGGTTTTGGTTATAGGGATGGAGAAAATCAGAAATACTAGAGAGAAAACACAAAAACATAAATTATAAAACCTGGTGATTAATTCAATGTATGGATGGTATACAGACTTTTATAAGCTAAATGGATGACAGTCATTAAACAAATCAGGGAACTTGGGAGAACAAACAGAATTTATGGGGGGTGAAAAGCTTGGGTAAGTATTTTAAGCTGGAACATCTGCAGTAAATCCAAATAGAATGATCTGGTAGATATTTGCATATTCTGGTTGAGTACTCAGGAAAATTATCTAGGCAAGGAATACAGTTTAAGGGTCATCAATAAAGTAGTGGTAATCGCATTCAAAGAGAAGATTACCTAGAGAAAGAATGTCAAGTGAGAGGAAAAGAATTTCTAAAACAAAACCACGAAGAGCTCAATACATTAAGGAAAGGTGGATGAAGAACTCAGAGAGGAGATGAGAGTGTGGAATCACCTACGTTAGGAATACAGTTAAGCAGGATAGAGTTAAGAGTGGTTCATAACGAGGTAAAGTAAGATGAAGACTGAAGAGGACCCACCCAATTTAGCCATAGGAGCACCATCCATTACCTTTATGAGAGCATCTCCCATGAAGCTTTGCTACTAAAAGTCAATAAAAATTGGGTTAAAGCACAGTGGTAGGGAGACAGCAAATACAGAAAGGTTTTTCGAGAGGTTTATCTGTAAAGAAAAGTGAAGAAAGAAATAATTGTTGGAGGATATATACTTGAAGGGTTGTTCTAGTGATGAAAAGTAATAGAGAATGTTTAAATGTTCATAGGTTATAGAATCTCATTTTCCAAATGCTGATGGGATGCCATTACATAGAGGAAGTGAAAATATCACGTCTTCATGAGTCAGCAATAGAGGACAGTAAATTCTTACAGAACATATTCACAAAAATGTTAAAGTATTTTATGAATGGATTATCATCTCTAAAATGACATTTGTGATTACATTTAGCATTGAGTTTTACTAAATATCCATGGTTAAGACAGACTAATAGAGACAGAGTATTTATTTGTAAAAATGTTGAGAGTTATGACTTAAGGAATAATTCCATATAACAATAAATTCTCTTATTATACATATATAATGCACTAATAAAATAATTTTCACTGAGCACTTCCGTCAATTGATTTAAACAAATGACACTAAAACTATAACAAGGCATAAGCAGTGCCAAGAATTGAGGAATATTGATCTCCAGAAATGCTGTTTTATTGGTATTCTAGATTTTCCATTAAAAAAATCTAACAAAACACCTTTTGTAACTATCTACAATACTGTTAATAGTGCCAGGCACACTGTTAATTTCTACTAAATTAGAAAGTAACTATAATGAATCTTCTTATTTATTAATTTTGCTTAAATGACTGCTAACCTTGATCTTCAGATTTTTAGAAATTCTTTGATTTAGGCTTATGTTCATCTAGGAAGTAAACAACTTACCATTTATTTTAAATTACAGTAATTTATGAAGAAGCTTATTGTGTCAATTTTCCGTGTTCTGCTGGCATCTCTAAACTGAATTTCCTAGGCTCCAGCTTTAGTTAGGCTATCACATATCTAAACCAAAGTAAAACTGAAAGGACTAGGGCAGAGCATATGGGTCATTTGTTCTATCACTTGCTCATTCAAACCAACATTTTCTAATCAGTTAGAATATGTTCCAGGGTCTGGTCTGGACATGAGAAATAGGAAAAGAAATAATCCACAAATAATCATTGCCTTTCAGGGCAAATCTAGGGAGGAATTCAGAAAGGAATAAGTCTTCATAGAGTAACAGTATAATAGGGGCTGGCCAGCACAGGCTTCCCAAAGGCAGCCTGAATGAGGCATACATACTCCAGTATGATGGCAGCTGACCTATAGAATGCAATCCGAGCTAATTGGAATGGCAAAGTTCTTTATACAAGCACTGTGTGTGCATGTGCAGGTGTGTGTATTTACAAGGTTCACTAGATTCTAAGCTCAAGGTGGAACTAATGATGCCTATTTCTCTTTTCCATCTCTCTCCATGTCTTGTACCTTGAGATTTTCCCCCAGTGCATTCACTGGCCCTTTTATTCCAAAAGGGTGTCCACTCTGAAAGAAGGGAATAATTATCATATTGGCCTTTGGCTAATTTTTTTTAAAGCCTTGGTAAATGTAAGTCAGAGAAATATCTGAAAAAGAAGCTACCTTATGAATGATTTTCTTTCCTATTAAAATAGAAATAAGAACTGTGGAGAGGGGAAGAAAAACTTCAGAGAGGAGGCAATAAAATTAGATGCTGGTGGGTTCCTGAAGAGGAGCCCTGAAATCTCTTTAGGTCTTGGAGTGTAGTTAGGAGGTCGTTAAGTTGTTATCATTCCTGAAAACAGTGCAAGAGTTAGTAGGAAAAAGTAGACAGTTGTGGCAGGGGTATATGTCAATGAAAAGGAGCAGGGTCCATGTAATCTCAAACTAGATAAGGGAATAGACATATCAGCAGATGTCCAAGAACAAAGACCTTCAAACCCTAGGTGCATACAACATTGCCTATTCAGCAAAAATGAATACCAACATGTCCTCTGGAGGCCATATGTGCTTCATGAACTCTTACAAACTTTTATGCCTACACCAAAAGAAGACAAGGGGGAACAGTCCTAAACTGAAAAGCAATGGAGAAAAACAAGGATTGATAGTTTTCTCTCTTCAAGTGCAAAGGGGTAAAAGGCCATCTATTCAAAAGAATGACTAGGGGGAGATTGAGCATACATTCCCTGAATGCAACATTACTAAATTAAAGTGTAAGGCGATCACTTTAAGCTTCAAAACTAAGCATAATCTTCTCTTCCTTTTTGACATATGTTCTATTGAACATCTTTACTCAAAATAGACCTCTTTCGCCCACGTTGAAAATCTGTCAAGGCAGGTCTTACCCTGCTTCCTGGTGATCTCCACAAGTGTTGGAAGGAATGCCCAGGCAGCCATGACGTCCCACTTGCTGCCAGGTGGTGCCAATTCAACTGGGCCCAGAGCCCATGAGACATCTGTGACTTGAGATCTAAGTGCCATCCGTCACATCATCCCATAATTCTTCAAAAACTACTTGTTTTCCCCTAAGTTAGTGTTGGGATAACTGCCATTTAGTATTGTTGCTTTTTCTCTGGTTGTGTATTCGAATGTTTAAGTGATTAATTTTTGTCATTTTCTCAGTGCTTTTCCTTTCCTGCACATTGTTATAAGGGCATCCCGTTTGCCATACAATGAAAGATTCATTGTTTGTCCTTGAGCATCATCCCCACTGTCAGATGATAGACCTCATATGTATTCAGTGCATTCATCAATGTCTTACCATTTACACATTTTCCCCTCTCTCTCGTTATTATCATAACACTTTAGTTTCTAACACTTCCAAATTTGTACTCTTTGAATTAGGCCTGATTAGGTTAATAATCATGATAAAATGCTTCATAACTAAGAAAGAACACACCAGTCTATGTAACAGTGCAGTGTCCAACAGTTAATATCTATGCGGGTGTAATAGAAGATTATTGAAGAGTCTATGTTTGAAGCTATTCTTATTTCCACATAGCAAAAATGATACTAATAATAAGTTCATAAAAACATTATGAGGCTATTGTTTATTGGGTGTTTGTTATATGTAATGCAGTGTACTACATCTTTACAGTCACTATCTGGATAGATCCTTGTAATAATTTTGCCATGTGGCGATCAATATTCCCTCTTGGAAAATTAGTGAATAGAGCTCTAGCGAAATAAAATAAGATGCAAAAAATCATAATGTTAGTGGGTACTGAAACCAATGATTGCATCCCAAGTCTGACAACCCCTCTTTCTATGCTCTTATCTATTACTTCCTACTTGTTTAAAAGTTCAAATTAAAGGATGAATTATTTCATAGCATAAAATGTTTCAACTAGTAGCTTATTTGTATAGTACACATTCTTTAGTTAATCAGGAATTATTTATATATATTTTATGCAACCACTATATATACACAAGTCAGTGATCATTACACTGTATATAAATATAAAACATAAAATATATGCTCTCAATATATTCTCATTACAGGATATATATAATAAAATTTACATGCATGTGCTCTCTTTATGTTCTCTCTCCCTCTCTCTTGCTGTGTGACTTCTAAGAAGTTTAAATATTTTAGAAGTCACCAAGTGCTATACACATAAATTGAGATTACACATTCTTTTAAATATAGAATGAAATGAAATATTGTCAATTAGATCATTACATTTTCCCCATAGATATACACAGTATATTATAAGGAAAAAGTACTTTTCATATGAAGACTTGAATGGGTATATTTAATGTGCAGATATCATTTGTTGAAATACCCTTAGAGATAAAAATGACAGGTAATATATTTATTAAAGCATTTATGTATGTATTTATTTTTACAAGAGATAACTGTCAGCACTAGATACAGCTCAGTGGATAGTGACTTTTGCTAACACTTAATGGATTTCATATATTCAATGAAAAAATATGAGAAAGTTCACTGAACCTTTACATGAACTAACCACTCTATGCTCAACTCTAAAAGACATGTAGGAAGTGAATCCAATACTTGCATATTTCCTTTTGAAATGAACACAGAAGAATTTTTATTCTAGTGTATTCAATACATGATGGTTTTTCTTCCATATGTATTTATGCTAGAAATAATATGAAGAGACATACTAAATGTCAGGCACCATGATAAGTGCTTTACATACACTGAAATATCTGATCATTAAAACATGTCTAAAAGAGACTATTAATAGATCCATTTTAAGGAAAAAGGAATTGAGGCTTAGAGATGTTAACTTTTCATAAATCATACTAATAGTTATATAATAAATCAGAAGTTTCATCCAGGCAGTTTGCCTAAAGCCCATGTTTTGTCAGCATGATATTAGACTTCTACATCTATATATTTCTAATTTCAATTTGGGAAGAGTTTAGATTTTTTTCCAGAAAACATTTCTCTATATTTTTGCTCTCATAAAGACATTAATAACTTTACAATATTAAAAGTGTTAGGGGAGCAGGCATTTAATTCAGAAGTTAAGACACTTGCATCCTAGATCATAGTATCTGGGTTTAATTCCCAGCTCTGGCTCCTGACACCAGGTTGCTACTAATGCAGATGATGGGAGGCTGTGGTGATAGTTCAAGTACTTGAGTAACTGTTACCCATGTGAGAGACCTAGACTGTGTTCTAGATCCTGGCTTGGCCTAGGCCAGCCCCAATTGTTGCAGGCATTTGAGGAGTGAATCAGTGGATGGGAATCAATCAATCAATCAATCTCTCTTTCTTTCTACATAAATAAATTTAAATAAATAGGTGTTAAAAGTTGGTGAATAATAGCCTGACATTCTTACAAGTAAAGAATGTTTTGGAAGACCCGATGAAGGCTTCCTAAGGCATATTTATGATAAAGTCCTCACTATGCAACATATTATTTAACTTGTGGCATTGGGAAAAGAATATTTGTCAGTTTTAGGAAGTATATATTAGAAATATGAATATGATTGAGGAAGGCTATTTTGCTTAATATTGAACTTTCAACTTTAAAGACGTATATAGATCATGGGTATAATTCAATGTTAGGTAAGAACCCACTTCAACAAATACTCAGGTGGCTGTTATACACAACAGAATCAGAAAATTTTGGCCTCGAAGTTTAATTAATCTCTTCCTTTTTAATAGGAGATATGTGAGTACCAGGGTAGTTGATGATTTGCCTGAGGTTATAACATCTACTTAAGCCTACTAAAAAAGAAAAACTTAAACTAATTGTATATTACTACCACTGTTGCTGCTGCTGCTGCTGCTATTATTCCAATGATAGAATGTTGTCCATTGGATTTAATCTGCTTGTATTCGTGTTTAATTTTTAAAAAGTATGAGGGATAAGAAAAGGTATTGATTTGGACAGGATGGTTTGAATGCAGGTTTGTTGGTATTTATTTAGAGATGAATCTATTCTTTCCATTCATCTTTGATATTCTTGTTTGTTTTATTCCTAGTGTATCTATTCTCTATTTTACTTTTATGTTAAGAAAAAAATGATTAGGCCGGCGCCGCGGCTCAATAGGCTAATCCTCCACCTAGCGGCGCTGGCACACCGGGTTCTAGTCCCGGTCCGGGTGCCGGATTCTGTCCCGGTTGCCCCTCTTCCAGGCCAGCTCTCTGCTGTGGCCAGGGAGTGCAGTGCAGGATGGCCCAAGTGCTTGGGCCCTGCACCCCATGGGAGACCAGGAGAAGCACCTGGTTCCTGCCTTCGGATCAGCGCGGTGCGCCGGCCGCAGTGCGCCAGCCGTGGCGGCCATTGGAGGGTGAACCAATGGCAAAAGGAAGACCTTTCTCTCTGTCTCTCTCTCTCACTATCCACTCTGCCTGTCAAAAAAAAAAATTATCTTTTTTTTTTTTAAATTTCAAATTATAGTTCTGTAAACTCTGATATAATGTTCAATATAAATTAAAAAGGAAAAAACCAACAAAATTTGATATAAAAAATATGTTCTTTTGTCCTTAAATGGAAGATTGTAATTTCATCTCATATTTTTGGCCTATAAATTTGGAAATCTACATTCTCAAAAACAAATAAGGAAAACAACAGGAAAACGCTGCTAAATTCCTTGATGAATTTCATATATATAATATTTATATTTTAGTTGCTTAATATGAAATGTCAAAAAGATATTCCCAGGGGGTTGAAACAAGAGGTGAAAAGAAAGGTATTTTCTTGGGACTGGTGCTATAGCACAGCCGGTTAAAGCCTCAGCCTGCAGTGCTGGCATCCCATATGAGTGCCAGTTCCAGTCTTGGCTGTTCTACCTCTGATCCAGCTCCCTGGTAAAGTGCCTTAGAAAGCAGCGGAGGATGGCTCAAATGCTTGGACCCCTGACCCCATGTGGGAGATCTAGATCAAGCTCCTGGCTCCTGAATTGTCCTGGCCCAGCCCAGGTCATTGAAACCATTTGGGGAGTGAACCAGCAGATGGAAGATTTCTCTCTGTAACTCTGTCTTTCAAAAAAATAAAGGTATATTCTTAAAATAGGTAGGAAGGTAGATTCAGAGGCAGAAATTTATATTTTAAATACTGTTTAGGTGAGGCAGAAAAAGTATGTTTACTATACTCAATGTATTTCCATATGGAAGAAGAACCTTTTCTCTGTGTATAACTTTTACTCCTTGTCATATTACCTGTGGGAAATTGATTTGAACAGATGTTTTTGTTTCATATTAACTTTACACATTATTTTTCATAATCCCCTTGTGTTCATATTTTATGACTTTTATAATGTCACCACTTTTTATTTTATACATACTTAGAAAAATGAACCATAAGACATAATAGATAATGCTTGTTTAATCAATATTTGCAACACTGAAAGGATTAAAGATAGAGTTCACACAATTGTAAAATGACATAACATATCAAGCATGAACCATTCAGTAATCACAGTCTGTACTAACACTTGCTTGGAATTGTGACATTTTAGTCTTCATTGCCATAAATGAGAGAATTAACTTATTTTGTTTCAAAATATTTTGCTTTGTGAGTATTCTTTTTAAAAATGGTTAATAATCCTTCCATTGCTAATGTCTACCTATGATTTGCTAAAAGCTAATCTACATAAGTGGATGCATGGATACATATGATAGAGATGAATTGATTCCTATTTACTTTGAGAGAAATAAATTCTCTCTTATGCTAAAACCACCTTCCAAGATAAATTTATATTATTAGAGATAAGATGATTTAGGCTTCAAAATGGTGTGTAATTGAACTGAAACATGGAGTTAATATACCATGCATTTCAAAATTAATGAAAGAAAATTTTTAACATTCTCACCACAGAGTTGATAGATAAGTTAATCATTTTTACTGAGTCTTTTCACAATATATGCATAGATCAAAACATCACAGTGTATCCCATATAGCTATCACTTGTCAATTAGAAGTAAACAGCATATATAAATATGAAAGTATTAAAATATTCCTGAAATCTTTACAAATAATTAGAAATAATCTACCATACATTATCTGGAATTGGAAACATATGTATTTAACTCAGAATATGTTTTTCTCTTGCGTATTTTGTGGAGCACTCTGTTGTTAGTCCCTTCACTGTGGTAAGTGAATGGAGATAATTCACCTATTGATAATTATATCCATTTATTTCTTAGAGGAGAAATATAAGGTTGTCACCAAGACCCTACTATAGGTGGTTCTACAGATCTTTAATAGAGAAATTTACTCATTCTCATGGAATGTGACAAGAACAAATTGGAAGGCTGAGAACTAATTTTACATATAATTTTATAATTCTGTGTGAACACTAAGCATGCAATTTATTCATGCACATTTGGTAGTTCATTAGTTTATAAAAACCAGTGAAATGGAAGACTATATGAAAATTTAATTATTAGTATCCTTACAGATTTGCTGAGTATAGTGAAATAGGTGGCTACTTCACCAGGTTTATAGAAAATGGAATTAAAATTGTTTATTCTGGTAAAAATTGAAATTTATGGACACAAGAAACTTCAAAATGTTCACAGAAAATGTATATTATGAAAGAGCTATGCATGGCCTTCAAAATATACCTCCCACCCAACTAAATCTGTCTTTTAATTGTATTTTCCACAGTTTGAAGTCCCTTCAAACATTGACCTGAGTGAACCCAACTCCTAACAATTCATATCATCTTCAGTTTCTGCTAGTCAAATATATAATTCATCTTATGAACATGTCTATGCATGTAAAGATTTCACAACAATAATAAAGTGAATAGACATAACTGTCATTTACTTAGTATATGTAGAATGCCAGACATTCTACACATATTAGCTCATTTAATCATCATAACATATTTTCTAGGTAAACATCATTATGGCCAGTTTACAAATGGTGAAGATGAGACTTGGAGAAGTTTAATACATTTCCCAAAATTAGGTAGCAAATTAAACCTGTCAGCAAGGATTTGAATTATCTCTTCACATTGGGTCCTCTGCTCTCAAGTTTGCTGATTTCTTTTTCTCTCATAAAAATACTACTTATTATCATAAGCTTCATTCTCATCTACCACATCATACCATCCTGTCTCACTGCTGTTCCTGGGAGCATATTCCCATCTCAGGACCTTGCCCCTTGCTGATTCCTCATCCTAATTTTCTCCAGATATTAGCATATTTCATGCCTGTACTAGATTAAGTTTTGACGAGCTTGACAAGAAAAGGCTTTCTGGACCCTAAGTTAAAATTGAAGCCCTGACGTGATACATCTATCCTTTCTCCCTGTAGATTTTCCTGTTTTATAACTGATCCACCCCCACAAACACACATGTTAAACCATATACAATCTAACACAAAAGTGGAATATACACAAGACCTAGAAGTAGAAGTGACAGGTCAATATCATTCACAGTTCATAACAGATACCATCACAAGCATTTTCACTGCTCTTTATCTCTTTCAGTGCAAGGACTCAAGAATGGATATCTTCAATAATTTTTGAAAAAAGTTGCTTAAGAGGAAAATTGAAGGTATTGGATTTTAGTGATCAACAGTTGAGTGGATTTCTACACTTGGACAGCACTAGGCTTTTAGGAAGAAAATCACTTTCAGTAATGTTTGTATTCACATTGAGACAGTCTATAAACCATATCGAATCACTAAGAAAATGTCATTCATTCTGAGTTGTACTCTGTACTATGATAAAAAAAAATTGGTGACATGCCATGTTTCCTTATGAGTTATCTTCTTTAAACAGTTAATTGCTTTACTGCTTAAGTATGTTTAACAAATCAGATTCTGACAGTTCCTTAATTAAAAAAATTCTGTTTTTAATTAAAATCATTACAGTACAAATAAAATAAGAAAAGGTATATATTTTAATAAAAAGTGTAAGTCCATAAATAACTTAAAGTCATGATTATATTTACCTATACTATAGTATCAACTGTGACCAGACTTTATCAAACTTGAGCATGGCAGGTATATTTTTCCTGCTAAAATAAAATATTCCATGAATCTAAGAGGTTTTTAGAGAGTTACTTAATTTGATAAAATATATATTTTTGAATAAATGTTCTCTTCATGCCAAGTAGGAGGAAATCTATTATAATAAGAAATAAAAAGCTTACAAATTGTAGTGCCTAAGTACTATATATACTAGATAATTGAAAATAAAATTTAACCACTATGTATGCCATTTTTCTAAACCAAAGTTACCTATGTTTAATTTAAAATCATTGTAATAGTGTGAATCAATGAGAGCACTGAACTGCATGTTATATTAAAATATACAATTAAACTTACTAAGTGTGTAGCTCTAGTATTCATATGTGATTTTGTTATAGTAAGGATAGAAATTGTTGGGCCAGTTTTGTGGCTCAGCAGGTTAAGTTGCAGCTTGCAAGGCTAGCACCCCATATATGAGTGCCAGGTTGATTCCCAGCTGCTCTTCTGATTCAGCTCCCTGCTCCTTCATCTGGGAAGGCAGTGGAAGATGGCACAAGTTTCTGAGTCTCTGCCACTCACATGGGAAACCCTGATGGAGTTCCAGGCTCCTGGCTTGAGCCTGGCCCAGACCCAGCTATTGTAGCCATTGGGGAGTGAAGCAGTAGATGAAAGAGATCTCTCTCCCTCTCTTTCTACTTCTTTCTCCCTGCCACTCTACCTTTCAAATTTTTTTAAAGAAGCACAGACATTGTTGAGTACAAATCCAAGTCTTGTATTTCCTAAGTAATGGTTTATTATTTTTTAAAATAATTATTTATTTGAAAAGGAGAGGGAGGGAGAGGAAGAGGGAAAGAGAAAGTGCAAATTTGACCTTATATCCACTGGCTCACTTTCACTCCCCAAATGGCCACAATGCCTGGGTGCTGGGTTAGGTTGAAGTGAGGAGTTAAGAATCCCATTTAGATCTCCCACGTGGGTATCAGTATCAGGGATTCAAGCATTTGGAATAACATCTGATGCTTTCCAAGGCACAATAGTAGGATGCTAGATCAGAAGTGAGCAGCCAGGACTCTTAATATGATGGCCACTCAATGTTTTTTGAAATAGTGCTAGAATCAATAACCTCACAAGGAAATCCTTTACGATAAATTAAATGTTTTAAAGTAAATAAAAATGCCATGGGCCTTTTCACTGTATTATTTTGTAACCATAAGAGAAGTATAAGTTAGGTAAGTTATTTAATTTAAATAAAGAATATGCTGAGTATATTGGCATTCCAGTAAAATTGTATAACAGGAAGTGCCCATAGTCTTCTCTGAAATTCTTTTTCCTGTGAGTAATGTGAACTGTGTATAAATATTCTTGGAATATGTCTTTTGTCTACATTTCTTCAGGCTGCTTTCTTTTATCACACAATTACTGACACTACTTTTCAAATGGAACAAATGCTTTTAAAAAAAGCAAATTCTAGGTTAGACACATGCACAGACAATGATTTGTCTTAAAGTGGTAGTTTCAATTGCTTTCTATGTGTATCATCCATCTGCATAATCATGAAGAAAAGCAAACTTGATAATGTGAAAGCTGATGGAAAAACAACACTATAATTTGTGGATGTTCATTCTTCATAGTGTAAATATCAGTTGATAACTTCCTCTTTTTAGTTTCAATTATAACTATATATAAGGAAAAAAAACCCACAAAACAGGCTGCTTGCTACAGTGCTGAAATATACTGCAATGTCCAAACATTAATTGGGAATTCTTAAATAAGTTAGAAAACCAAAAGAAATGACCTTTTTGATGAGGTTAAGTACATGGGGTGCTGAATTAACAGCACAACCCTTTTTTTCTTGGCCAATAGTAGAGAGACAATATATGAGTAAAATGGGTGAACATAGAAAATCAGTTAATTCAAAGCTGTTCAATGTTGATATTTGGAATGTAGTGATATTAAGATGCTAGTTTTAAAGTTTATGAAGCTAAAATCTGTCTGAAAGATTTTTACATGCTAATTCACATGATAAGGATTGGAGGAATCCCATATCATGGACAACGCTGGAGAAGTTAGGCAGACAAGTACAAGAATTTTTAATGATATTTGACATTCAGGACATCAGACTGTAATCTTCTAGACCAAGCAAACAAGTGCCTCTTTCTACAACAGGGAACCCTAGGTAGAGGGTGCAAGCACCCTTATTCTTTAATTCTAGGTCTTGTATTCACAAGACAAAATTCAGTAAGTCTATCTGTGAACTTTGATGGTACTCATTACATTTTAACCTAAGTGTCCTTTTTGAAATGGTTTGGGAAAAATAGAATAACTGGCAATTCTAATTTTACACAACAATATTGTCTTTTCTATAAGTGCAGCACAAAAGTATGAAGAACAAGATAGAGAACCAGGACAATAAGCTTTTTACTTAGATGGAAATCCAGTCATGGAACATGAACAAGGAAATTTCCTCATAAATAAATCTTACGGTGCACACTTAGGTAAGTTAAACCCCATAAAAGTACATCATTCCCTATCTAGCACCTATGCAGATAAACTAAAGGTCATAATTTTCTTATTTGATCCACATTCCAGATTTCTAACCCTAATTTAATCATATTAAATGGATGGAACACTTCACAAACTACAGGTTCTCCTCTGCATCACCAGCCATCTGCCTAAATCACTGTATCATCCTTATATCAAAAATGATCGGGCTCTCGGGTATAGTCTGGTCATATTTTCCTTTTATTTCTCAGTTCACTCTATTTCTCTTCTCATTTACATATTTAGAATAAAAAAAGGGCCAAAGGAAGAAGAATACCCCCTGTGGTATTATAATAAAATGCGGCATGAGTATGAGTTGACTAATCATACAAAAATATTCAACATTAAACTGCTGCCTAGAGATATTTTCATTGGTTTAATCAAGGTATTTTCATATGGTTTAATCAAGTCATCCAAAAATCTGCTTTGGGTGGGCGTTGTGGCTCAGTGGGTTAAGCCTCTGCTTCAGACACACACATGCCATATTTGAGTGTAGGTTTAAGTCCTGGCTACTCCACTTCCTGTCTAGTTTTTTGCTAATGAGGCAGCAGATGATGGCTCACATACTTGGGTCCTTGCCACCCTATGAAAACCTTGAATTGTATTCATGGATCCTGTCTTCAGCCTGGCCCAGCCCTGGATGTTGTGGGCATTGGGAGAGTAAACCAGTAGATAAAAGACCTCCCTCCCTCCCTCCCTCCCTCCCTCCCTCCCTTCCTCCCTCCCTCCCTCCTTCCCTCTCCCTCTCCCTCTCTCTCTCCCCTACCCCCAATGTGTGTGTGTGTGTGTGTGTGTGTGACTTTCTCGGTTGCTCTGCCTTTCAAGCAAATGAAAATAAATAAACATTAAAAAGAAAAGAAAGAAAAGTTGTAGAGGCTTAGCCTACTACACCACAGCACTGGCATCCCATATAGGCACCAGTTCGTGTCCTGGCTGCTCCTCCTCCTCCTTTTCGATCCATCTCTCTGCTTATGGCCTGGGAAAGCTGTGGAAGATGGTCAAGTTCTTGAGTCATTGCACCTACCTGGGAGACCTGAAAGAAGCTCCCAGCTCCTGGCTTTGGATTGACTCAGCTCTGGCTGTTGTGGCCATTTAGGAAGTGAACCATCAGATGAAATATCTCTCTTTGTCTCTCCCTCTCTCTGTCTGCAGCTCTGCCTCTCAAATAAATAAATAAGTCTTTTAAAAAAGATGTATAGAATAGTGTATTGTAATAAGTCTAAGGCAGACATTAATTGAGTATAGATGACAGTAGTAGACTCAAATATCTGCTATAACTTAAGCAGCAGCAGATCAGCTGTAGTTGGCATGGGTCCTTTAATTACGCACTGAAGCACATCTCATCAGCATATTATGATTCTAGGCTAGAAACCAACCACAAAAGTAGAGTTGCAATGCCTCTTTCTTGTATTGGGCAATAAGAAAAAGAGTCAGAAATTGTGAATTTAGATTCCTGAAGTGCCTTTCCCCTTCTCTCTTACCCATCCACATAACACTGCTAGTTATAGTCCTAAAGATGTTTTTAGAAACTTGGCTAATTGAGAAAATAAAACAGACAATCAAACTGCAAGAAGTCATAATAGAATCATGTCTTCATGAAACTTACAATGGAATATAGGGGTCAATGAATCTAACACACTATCAAATCTAGAATTCTCACTGAAGCAGCCTTTAACAGAGGGCAACTCAATTTTGGCTTGGATGACTTCAGGCCATTGCCTTCTTATGCTCAAAATACTGGGGTGAACAACTATGAGGAAGCCCTTCCATAAAGTATGCCAAAACCACTCCTGCCAGTAAATTGTATCACTTTGTCCTACTGTAGTTTACTAGATCAATACTGAATTTCTGCCTCAAAAAGTACACAAGAAAAAGACATACATCAAAAAGGTGCATTTCTTTCTCCATTTGTTCCTCATGCCCCAATCTGTTGTCCCATTACAAAGGCATTTTTTTTTGTATTCTCTCAAGCCACAAAAATCACTCTCCAGTCTTGAACATGCCTGTGACTTTTGCCACGGACCTTCTGCCAAAGGTCGTCTACATCATTAGCCTCTTTAAAATCTGGTCTCAAAAGACTTGTTTTTTTTTAACTTTTATTTAATGAATATAAATTTCCAAAGTATGATTTATGGATTACAATGGCTTCCCCACATACCGTCCCTCCCACCCACTACCCTCCCCTTTCCCACTCCCTCTCCCCTTCCATTCACATCAAGATTCATTTTCGATTATCTTAATATACAGAAGATCAGCTTAGTATACATTAAGTAAGGATTTCAACAGTTTGCTCCCACACAGAAACATAAAGTGAAAAATAACAGATGATTTTTTTTAAATGATGATCCACTGTTGGTGGGAATGCAAACTGGTCAAGCCACTATGGAAGTCAGTCTGGAGATTCCTCAGAAACCTGAAGATAACCCTACCATTCGACCCAGCCATCCCACTCCTTGGAATTTACCCAAAGGAATTTAAATTGGCAAACAAAAAAGCGGTCTGCAGCCTAGTGTTTATTGCAGCTCAATTCACAATAGCTAAGACCTGGAACCGACCTAAATGCCCATCAACGGTAGACTGGATAAAGAAATTATGGGATATGTACTCTTTAGAATACTATACCGCAGTAAGAAACAACGAAATCCAGTCATTTGCAACAAAATGGAGGAATCTGGAACACATCATGCTGAGTGAAATAAGCCAGTCCCAAAGGGACAAATACCATATGTTCTCCCTGATCGGTGACAACTGACTGAACACCAAAAAGGAAACCTCCTGAAGTGAAATGGACACTATGGGAAACGGTGACTTGATCAGCATAGCCCTGACTGTTAATGAACAACTTAATACATTATCCTTCTTAGTAGTTTTTTTGTCTGTTCTACTTAATATGACTGGTTTAATTCTGTAATTATCACACAGTTATTCTTAAGTGTTAAAATTAACTGAAATGTGATCCCTGTTAAACATAAGAGTGGGAATAAGAGAGGGAAGAGATGTATAATTTGGGACATGCTCAAGCCGACTTGCCCCAAATGGTAGAGTTAGAAACATACCAGGGGACTCCAATTTAATCCCATCAAGGTGGCATGTACCAATGCCATCTCACTATTCCAAGTGATCAATTTCAGTTCACAATTGATCATAATGAAAGGACTAAGAGTCAAAGGGAGCACATAAAAAAGTCTAGTACCTGCTAACACTAACTGATGGAATAAATAAAGGGGAGAGTGATCCAACATGGGAAGTGAGATACTCAGCAGACTCATAGAATGGCAGATGTCCTAAATAGCACTCTGGCCTCAGAATCAGCCCTAAAGGCATTTGGAGCTGGCTGAAAAGCCCATGAGAGTATTTCAGGCATGGAAAGCCAAGACCCTCTGGCAAAAGATCTCTGTGAGTGAGATCCCAGTGGAAAGAACAGGTCTTCAAAGAAGGAGGTACCTTTCTCTGAAGGGAGGAGAGAACCTCCACTTTGACTATGACCTTGTCTAAACAAGATAAGAATCGGAGAACTCAGAGGGCTTCCATAGCCTTGGCAACTCATGACAAGAGCCTAGGGAGACTACTGATGCCATAGACAGGAGTGTCAATTGGTAAAGTCAACAACAGGAGTCACTGTGCACTTACTCCTCATGTAGGATCTCTGTCCTTAATGTGCTGTGTATTGAGATTTAATGCTATAACGAGTACTCAAACAATATATTTCACTTTGTGTTTCTATGTGGGTGCAAACTGTTGAAATCTTTACTTAATGTATACTAAACTGATCCTCTGTAAAAAAAAAAAAAAAAGAAATTATCAATTCCCAACTTGACTCTCACTGGGATTAAACATGACAATAAGACTTGGTTCTAATAGCACCTCCCTGTGTAACCCTTAATTGCATCTTCGTTGGCATCTATGTGTATTTGCTTTGTTCAAAAATTACATCTTATTCTGCTTAAAATACTCATTTATATCTTCATCTATATCCCTCTCTGTAGTTCTGTAAACCCTTTGAAGGTTGGACCTATTCTTTAATTTCCTAATTGCTTTTTTTCTTTTATTAAAAAAAGCCATACACCCAAGCCAAATGGAAAAATTACATGAACCAGTGTAAATATTAGGTCTTTCCATTAGACTTCTAAATCTATGTATAATAAGTATCATTCATATTCATCCATAATCAAGTACAGTGGAGGCATGGCTCACAGACAAAGAAAATGAACCAGAGGCACAAGTAGATATTTTCCTTTCCTACCTAAAAAAATTCTAGTCAACCTGTACACATTTTTTTCCACTTTGGGGAATTGATTTCTCCTAAAAGAATGGAGGACACATGTTTGCTAAAAGCTAAGATTTTCTGACTACTCACTGATTTACTTACATATCCCCAAAGCCCCATGTAGGTCATTGCTGACTATATCGAAATGGCCTATAGAAGGCTATATATTTGGTGACCATTTTTCACTTTGCTCATCCCTTCCCCTATTCAAAGGGAATGTGACAGTGTTATGTATACTCTAATGACTTATTCTCTCCACAGTGCCTTTGTAAGAGAGAGGGAGGGAGGAAGGGAGAGGGGATGGAAAAGGAAGGGTGGGGAGTAGAAGTAGGGAGAGAAAGAGAGAGAGAGAATATGAATGAATGAATAGACTAATGGACAAAAAAATGAGCCAAAGGTACAAGGATACATTTTCTACTTTGAAAATCTATTCACCCTGTGCAAAGATATTCAGATAGAACTGTGGAAGAGAACTACGCTATTTGAAAACCACAATAAGGCAGAATCATGAAGTAGGAAAAAAAACCAAACATGCCTGGGAGTCCAAGTGCCTATGTTTTATCTCAGAGCTAGTGTAAACAAACTCCTCATTGGAGAACATCATTTAACTTACATCATACTCAAGCTCCTCATCTTTAAACTCAGAAGTTTAGATTAGAGGATCACTAAAATTACCTCTCATACTAAAAGTCTAGAGTTCCACAATCTAATAATGAAACACAGTAGGTTATTTAAAATATAAAAAAAATCTGCAGGTTTGTGATTTTGCCTACTGAACAAATATTAAGGGTCTTTTATTTTTTTAAAGGATTTATTTATTTGAGAGGCTGAGTTATAGACAGAGAGAGGGGTCTTCCATCCTCTGGTTCACTCCCTAAATGGCTGCAATGATGGGAATTGGGCTGATCTGAAGCCAAGAGTCAGGAGCTTCTGGGTCTCCCACGTGGGTGCAGGGGCCCAAGCATTTGGGCCATCTTCCACAGCTTTCCCAGGCACATTAGCCAGGAGCTGGATTGGAAGAGAAGCAGCTGGGACACAAACCTGCATCCATATGGGGTGTCAGGTGCCTCAGGTGGAGGCTTAACCTTTGAAGCCACAGAGCTGACCCCGAAGGAAGGATATTTTCCAAAAAACGGTAAAATTCCATTTAAAAGGCTGAAAAGCTGTATTTGAAAACTAAATGTACAGAGAAAACCCACCCCATTTGGAACACCCAAATTTGTCCACCCCATTTGGAACATAGAATATCAATTCTGAGGCAAAGGAAAAGCTTGGCATTTTGTAGTATTTCTTTACCAGATTCCAGTGGACTTAACTTTTTGTCTGAAGAGTGTATACAATCACAATACCCTGATACTATGGATCTAGGAGGCTGTCACACTGAGTTTTGGTCTTGTCTTTTTGTACCTCTTGAGGAAATCTTCCCTTCTCTCTGAGCCTATTTCCCTATCTTAAACATAAGAATTTGGGGTATCATGATAGGATATTTCCTCAGTTCCTAACTCTCTGGTCCCAGGTAAATCATCTAAGAGTAGCTCCTTTTGACAAAAACCAGTCTGTAGAGGGAGTTGAAAATTTAAAAAGGAACTTATATTTTCTCTGTAAAGTGTGTTTTATATTTTATTGTATTTATTTTCATGATGGTAACAATGATTAATTTGTGAGTGTTTACAGCTTTGTCCCTTTTACTGCTATAGGGAAATCATGGTCTTGCCCTTTTCTGCCTCATAGAATTAGAGAAAGATGGGCAATTACGCAAAAAATTGCAGAAAAAAGGAAATAACTAAGCTCAGAGTAGAATTAAGCAAGAGAGAACTACAAAAACAATAAAAGTCAGGATAATTAAGATTTTTTTAAAGATCAAAAAACTGACCAACCGTTAGATAAACGAATTAAGAAAAAATCAGTAAAAAATCAAATAGACAAAATCAGAGATGAAATAAGAGATATTACAACTAATGCTACCAAAATTAAAATGATTCTAAGAAATCACTATGAAATACCAAATTTGATAATCTTTATAAATAGGCTAACCTAGAAATGTAAAATCTACCAAGACTGAATCATGAAGAAACAAAAAATCTGAACAGATTAGTATGCAGATTGAATCAATAATCAAAATTCACCCTACGAGAAAATAAACCTTAGAACCGGGTGGTACTACTAGCGGACTCTACTAAATATTTATAAAATAATTAATACTAATCTTTTTCAAGTTCTTCTAAGAAATCAAAGTGAAAGGAATATTCATTTTATAAGGCCAAAATAACCCTAGTTTCACAGTCAAAAAAGAAACCATAAGAAAACTATAGGTTAATATTCCTGATTATTATAGTTGCAAAAATTCTCATCAAAATACTAGCAAAATGAACCAAATAGTCATCTACGGAGTGAACCAGTGGATGGAAGATTGATCTCTTTCTCTTTCAGATAAATAATTAAATATTTTTTTTAAAAAATGGATCATAATAGTTAAGTGTAATATGTTCTTGGGGAGCAAGGATGGCTTAATTTATAAAAATCAGTGTGGTACAGCAGATTAACAGTGCAAAGGTAAAAACCATATGGTCATCTCAATAAGCACAGAAAACACTTGAAAAAATTTAATACTGTTTCACAATATAAACATTAAGCAAACTAGGCCTATAAGGAAATTATCTCAACACAATAAAAGCCACATATGGAGAATTCACAGTGAACATCACACTCAATGATGGAAGACTGAAAATTTCTACATTAAGATCAGGAACCTTAGTAAATGATGCCTACTTTGGCCAGCTGTATTCAACGTGCTATTAGAAGAACTAGTCAGATCAATTAGACATGAAAAAGACATCACAAGCATCAAAACTGGAAATGAAGAAGAAAAAATATCTTTGTCTATAGATTAAGTGATCTGATAATGTAGAAAAGTTTAAAATTACTAACACATACATGGTTAGAATTTATAAAAAAGAAGTGAGCATTTTGGGAAGTAGTTAATATGCTGCTTGAGATTTCTGTACCCCATATTAGGGTGCCTAGATACAAGTTCCTTCTCCATTCCTGATTCCAGTTGCCTGGCAATGCACACTCTGGGAGGTAGCAGGTGATGGCTCAAGGAGTTGGGTCCCTGCTACCCCTTTGGGAGACCTTTGCTACTACATTCAGGCTAATGCTAGCAACTGTTAGCATTTGGGGAATGAATAATCAAATGAAAAATTTTTCTCTCTCCTTCTCTTTGCCTTTCAAACAACTGAAATAAATAAAATTTAAAAAATAAAAAACCCACATTCAGTAAAGTTACAGGATGCAAAATCAACATTCCAAAATTAATTGTATTTCTATTCAGTAATGAGTAATCAAAAACAAAATTCAGAAAACAATATCATTTATCATAGCAAAAATAATTAAATACCTATGAAACAACTTAAGAAAGTGAAAGTCTTACATGCTAAAAACTGAAACATTGCTGGAAGAAATTATAGAAAACAGAAATAAATGGACAAACATCTCTTGTTCATTGATTAGAAGTCTTAATATTGTTAAACTGTTTGTATTTCCAAGTTGTCTCAAGATTCAATGAAATCCATATCAATATCCCAATAACATTTTTTGTAGAAAAAAAAATCCTAAAATACAGGTCCACAAAGGACCCCAAAAGACAAAACAATCATGAGAAAGAACAAGCTAGATACACTGTGTTCCAATTTCAAAATCAAAATCACACATGTTAGATGAACATTATTTAAAAACAAACAAACAAACAAAACAGAAAATAACATGTTACCCAAGTATTTGGGCCATCTTCATCTCTACCATCCTTCCCCTACCTTCTCAAAGCCATGATTTATTCTCATCTGTGGCATAAGATAGCACAGGATGAATTGCTGCTGCTTTCAGTGTTATTTTTAATCATTGAGATATACTATAAAGCCCCATTAACCTGAAAGAAAGACCATCCCTCCAGAACACACCATAATCAATGGCAAAGTTAATTGAAATTTTGCTATTTTAACAGTTCTACCTTAGCAATTCTACAGTGTTCAAAGTGAAAGACGACTTTAATCAAAGCTTGAAGTATTTGAAAAAAGAGAGAAAGAATGGGGAGAAGAAGATAATTTGTAAGTGATGGAAATCTAGTCTTTCCAGTCATGATTTCTCTTCCTTTAAAGTGTTAGATTTGGAGCTGAAATACCTTTTGAGTGGAAGAAAAATTGGATTGGATAGCAGTTAAAAGGAACCTGATCTACACACAAATCTTGACTGTAGCATGTATTAGCTGAGCTAGCACAGACAAATTGCTTAGCCTCATTGTGTTCCAGTTTTTTGTTTGCTTGTTTTCATCTGTAAAATAGGAATAATAATAATAAAACCCTGCTTACCACTGGGAGTGGTATATAGTAAAGATAAAGAAAGATGTATAGCATGATTCTCCAATTCTTTTTTGTTGTTTTCAGATGATTCAAAATGAGTGTCACATTATAAAAATACATAAAAGGAGAGATAAGTGAATCAGGCTAGTACTTGTTTACTTCCTATAGTGAATGTATTTTGACTGATGGGATCCTAACTCTTCGGAATTTTAATTAGCTCCTGTTTATTTAACTTCACTTGCACACTGGGCTTGTATTATTCTTCTCATATACTGCCTTAGTACAATGACAAGAAATTACTGAAGAGGTCAATACACAGTTCTGAAAACAGTGTGAAGTAGCTATTATAATGCCTCTACAAACGACAATTTAATTTCCTTTCTACAGTTGTGTGCCAGTTGCCAGTACTCCAGCAATTCTTTGTGAGGCCTAAATCATTATTTCAGGAGAGGTAAATAATTCTCAGTGTAGGCATTATACACTATAAGATGTTTTAACTTTGGATTTGACAGTTCATTGGGCCACAACTTACAACTTTGGAATTAGGGAATTTCCTGGGGCCATTTCTATCATTTCTTAGTGGATCTTTAGTGTTGGGACTATTGTATTTCCCATCTTTGGTTGAATGAACTATAGCTTTGGAAACACTTCATAGCCACAGCAGCATTTGAAAAAAATATGACGAACTAGAAAGGAAACATAGAGAAAGGTTGCTCAGTCTTCCTATACTTCTGAAGCCAATGGGCACTTGAAAAATCACATTAAAAGGTAAATTCATTTTGGAACAGAAAACTTGAAATTCATGTATAGTTTTTCATAACACACATTTCCATTAAATTTTTGAAGATCCTTTTTGTTAATTAAATTGTTTTCTTTGTGCCAAAAATAATCTTTTAATTCCATTTTCACAAACATTCTAAAGTACCCTCTTATTTTATTAGGATAAAGAGTGAATGTGCTTCTGAAGAAATCAAGCTACATTGCTGGGCTTCATACAAGAATATGTGAATGCAGATAAATATACCAGTGTGATCAGATGACTCATATGAACTTTTAATAGAGTGAGATGAGGTGAAGTAGAAATTAATCGACTCCTTATGCCACGTTGTACAATTTTAATATCAATATGTTGCAATGGACATGCGTTATCTTTATAAATTGGAAATAATTTACTTAAAAGGCATAAGAATAAGTTAGAATGAATGACTCTTCAAACAAACAGCTTGGCATGTGAAGAATTTATACTAACTGCTTGAATGAATATTTAAATAGGCTAACACATTCAATACAATTTAACCTGGGCACTAATGGCTTAGTTCCACACAGACAGGTGCTAAATGTAAAGCAGAATCAAAGGCAACCCAAAAAGAGAAAGACAAATGTAATGTTCATCCCGATATTCAATTCGAAATTAGAATTGAAGGAAAAAATAAAATTAAAAGAAAAGGCAGTAAAACCACATCTGTTTTTTTTAGTGGACCTAACATTAACTACTTTTTCTTTTCTAAAATTTATTTTATTTTCCTATATATATATTATTTTTTTTAACTTTTATTTAATGAATATAAATTTCCAAAGTACGGCTTATGGATTACAATGGCTTCCCCCCCATAACGTCCCTCCCACCCGCAACCCTCCCCTTTCCCACTCCCTCTCCCCTTCCATTCACATGAGGATTCATTTTCGATTCTTTTTATATACAGAAGATCAGTTTAGCATACATTAAGTAAAGATTTCAACAGTTTGCTCCCACACAGAAACATAAAGTGAAAAATAATAGATGATTTTTTAAATGATGATGAAATCAGAGCAGACCTATTGTCATGTTTAATCCCAGCGAGAGTCAAGTTGGGAATTGATAATTTCTTCTTATTTTTTTTTTTTTTACAGATCAGTTTAGTATACATTAAGTAAAGATTTCAACAGTTTGCACCCACATAGAAACACAAAGTGAAATATATTGTTTGAGTACTCGTTATAGCATTAAATCTCAATACATAGCACATTAAGGACAGAGATCCTACATGAGGAGTAAGTGCACAGTGACTCCTGTTGTTGACTTTACAAATTGACACTCCTGTCTATGGCATCAGTAATCTCCCTATGCTCCAGTCATGAGTTTCCAAGGCTATGGAAGCCCCTTGAGTTCTCCGACTCTTATCTTGTTTAGACAAGGTCATAGAATATGAAGTAGGAAATTTCACAAGTAATTTAAGACCAACCCTTCAGAGAAAGGTACCTCCTTCTTTGAAGACCTGTTCTTTCCACTGGGATCTCACTCACAGAGATCTTTCATTTAGATTTTTTTTTCCCAGAGTGTCTTGGCTTTCCATGCCTGAAATACTCTCATGGGCTTTTCAGCCAGATCCGAATGCCTTTAGGGCTGATTCTGAGGCCAGAGTGCTGTTTAGGACATCCGCCATTCTATGAGTCTGCTGAGTATCTCACTTCCCATGTTGGATCACTCTCCCCTTTATTTAATCTATCGGTTAGTATTAGCAGGTACTAGACTTGTTTATGTGCTCCCTTTGACTCTTAGTCCTTTCATTATGATCAATTGTGAACTGAAATTGATCACTTGGTCTAGTGAGATGGCATTGGTACATGCCACCTTGATGGGATTAAATTGGATAATTCTGACAAATCTTGAGGTGGTAGAATAGATTATCAATAGCAAACAACTATAGGGCTGATATTCATGGATAAGTTTTTTATGAAAAAATGTGATTTCAAAAATTTTTGCACAACAATAAACATACTTTAAATTCCTTTTCATCATAAGATTTTTGAAATGTTCTTATGCAGCATTAAATATTCAATTTAATCAATGAAGTTTTTGATCTTTCAGTCAGGTAAATGCCCAACTCATATAGATACAGCACATGCTATATTTTTATATATAACTTTTATTCCATATTTCTATTCAGACAGATTTTAGGTATGTGTAAAATAAGACACACATGCGCAGATACCCACAGAAACACACAGATATCCTTCAACAAAATCTGAATATATCTTCATAAGGATTTTTTGTTTGAGTTTAAAGTCAATAAATTCTATCTGTAAAATACATGTAATCTATTCTCTTTATATTTATAAAACAATTTAAGACAATCTATCTCTCAAGTGACTAGGACCTTTGAGTTTTATCACTCCCGATTACTGCTTGGTTTATAAATTGAACCTCAGAAGTTCTGGAAGCTAGAGTTAGCATCTTTTTGTAAAGGTCTTATTGCAACCTAAAAATGTTATCTGTGCTTTAAGCAATCAAATGATAAACTGAAATAAGATTGTGTCTTGTTTATTTCTATTTATTTCTACATTTTGAAAAGTCTATAAACTCAAAAGAAAAACTCAGGATTCCATGTAAGAAAGGCAATAATAAAAATGATTATTTTCGTATTTTCCTCTTTATTTGTAGTCATAAATAGTTGATAACTGGGATAGATTTCACAAGGATACAAAGATTAGAGTTACTGCAACTGAAAAAAAGGATAATTTGGAAGTTAAAATGTTGGACATTAAAAGTTACTAAATATTCAAGTCTATAAAACTTTACAAAGTACATTATATAGATTTTTTTCTGATAAGATGGATGCTTGCAATTGAAGAATACAGAAATTAAAATTCTGAGATTCAATTTCCAGGCTATGTTATGTTTGGTATAGATAGGAATTAAAATAGAAATGAAGTAAGAAATTTCACAAGTAATTTAAGACCAACAATGGTATTACAAAGCTCAAAACGATGCTAAAAGTTATGTTTCACTTGATTTTTCATTAAGAAATTAATCATCTAACATGTCAGTATACATGAAGTACAATTTCTCTTTATATTATAATACCAAATCACTCTTTGATATGAAACATTATCTTTAAATTATGAATCATTTAAGGTTAGAAGGACTGATTTATTTATAATATATTAAATATAAAGATACCATTTTAAATGAATTATGCACAATTTTGTTACACTAAAATTATTTAAAAGATGATATCTCAGGGTATATATATATGTGTGATATCATGCTTTTCCCTATCTACCTGTCTACTTGTCATTTATGAATGTAAAATGCACACATAACGAAATTTTTGCACACTGTGAGTTTTCTAAATTCAGAATACTTTTTAAATCTCTAAAGAATTCCAAATGGTTGGATCATTAATTCTGGCCATAAAATAACACCTACATTAACTTAAACCTTGACAAACATTAAACCAGTAAATTACCCAGGCATGATACATCATGTCCTGCCCCCTACTCAACATCTTTTAAAGGAATTGCTTTACTTACTTATATCCCAAATGTATTTCTTTAGTATGTCTGAAATTCCTGTATGCTCATGGATATGTATCTGTGTATATGTATTCTTTAATGTGTGACAATAGACAGTGAAAGAATCAAGTGGAATATACACTTTAGCTAACTATAAGATTTCCAGCCAACTTCTTCCACAATCCACAGTCAATCCATTCTTAAAGTTCCATTTAGAAATTCATCTTCTTCAGGCTAAAGGGTGGAGGGAAGCGTATGCTTTTTATTTGCTTCTTGTAGATAATTAAAATTTTTATTATTCACACTAGCACACTATTGATGCTTTGGCTGATCCTTTAAACATCTGGCCTACTGTTTAAAATGCATGGAGTGCACTGATGTTAACCCATGCTGACAATCAGAAGACCTTCAATTAAGTACCTACAAAGCAACCAATGATAAGCGAGAGAAAAGATGGTACAAGTTTTCCAAAGAATTCTTTCATAGTCTGATTCTCAAAAGCAATTAGAATCACTTCTTTTAGCCTTGGAATTAATGAATTTTCATTAAAATTTAAATTTCAAATGATTCCAAGGATATCAAACTTGAGAAGTTGAACTGATTGTCTACATAATAAATCACACCACAGGAACATGTCAAAAAGACTAATGCAAGTTCTTTGCCATCTAAAGTTTTGTTTCTCCTTGTCAGTGCTATGTGAATGTATATAATTGCTTTCTTTTCCTTGAAGCAGCTATAAGTAAAAACTCACTGTATTAAACTCTTCACTTCTCTCTGTTCAGAATTTTTCAAATTATGTATCTAAGACAGTGACTGAAACTAGTTCTAGTCTACAAAAGAGGTTTTAGTAATTGAATGTGATGTGATTTTTTTAAATTGCTATGTTTACTTTCTTCATACTGTGCAATTTGTTTACATGAGGAAGTAAAATCAGGTTTAACATTATGATATAAACACTCCCTAGAATTTGAAATTAGTTTTTAGCTTAAAAACACATTTTCTTTACCTGATTTGAAATAAAACACAGTGTGTGTGTGTGTGTGTGTGTGTGTGTACAAAGCAAGTGCTGTCAGTCCTCTGTATCTGTGGGCTTTACATTTGTGGAAAATAACTGTGTTTTTACTGAACATGTACAGGCTTCTTTTCTTGTCAATACCTTAAACTATACAAAGCATCTATATTTCATTAGGTATTGTTCATAATCTAGAGATAATTTAATGTATATAGAAGGATGTGTGGATGTTCTATCCAAATACTAAGCCTTTTTATATAAGGGATTGAGCATCCATGGATTTTGGTATCTGAGGTGGAAGAGGTGGGGTTTCTGATACTCATTACTCATTGACTTCAAGGATGATTATAATGCATTAAGAAGTTCACAGAGATCTAAACATGAAAAGTACAAAGGATTTTATGCAATACAAAGCATCCTGGGTATTTTTAAATGGCAACAAAACAACAAAAAATTGGAAAAATAATATACAAAAATAGTTCAGTATGAAAGTTTAACATTTTAATATCTAGGATTAAAACAATGAAATAGAAATATGACTACTTCCAAGGTGTATTTTTTCACTTTTACTCATTCTGACAAAAAATATGTAAATGTTTTACATGACAAATTTCATGGTATTTTTCCTTGACAAAGTGAATCCTCTTGTTTAAAACAATCCAAACCCGTAAAGAATTTTCCTGAATGTAATGTGACTTATGCATATAAAGCAGCCTTGAAATAATCTAATTATTTCCCACTAAAATAATTTCATTGTTTTGTTCCTCTTCAGATATGTAATTGACATCAGACTACTGGAAATTTCAGCAATGATTTCTTTTCATCATTTCCTGCTTACTTGTTCTAAATATTTATATCTAGTATAGGATTCACAGCCTAGGGTCAAACCACCCATTCATCTTTGCCATAGAATTTGTACAGAACTTAATTTTCAGGGGTGCAGGCTTATCAATGAATACATAATAATAAATAAAAATAGAAAACTATGGCTTCAAGTTATGCTCAGGGACTGGGAAAAGAAACAAAAGTACCAAACTGGAAAGCAAACTGTTCAAATAGCCATTTTATTTGCTTCACACAGTAAACGATCATCTTAGTCCTTATTAATTGATCCTTAGTCTTTACTACATCACACTTTTCTGTTGTCTGCCTGCCCTTCTGTATATTTTAGTCTGCAACACCTATGTAATATGCTGACATGTTCATTATATTTGGTTATATTGGCACTGTGTGCCCATCCTTATGTCATACATATTTTCATAACTGAGACCTAGATCCCAGCTGCTAAACCATTTTAATCTCAGTAGCTGTGAACAGGGTATTGCCTTCTTCAATTGTATATATCAGTGAGTCCTCCACCACTACCTTTTTAAGCGTATAATAAACACTAATAATCATAAATACACTTAAATATAAATAAATTTGCTTACAATACAACTACTTTTGTGGTCAGAAGTTAATGCTAGCATATTTCATGATGCACAGTGTATTAGTATATAGAAGGTAGAGAGTTAACAGCAGTCTTAAGAAAAAGTGCGAGCTGTAGTAAATAAATGATCAAAAGGGGAAATTTCTGAGCTCATACAAATTTTGATTGGAATTGAGGTATGGAGGTCTGAAATAAATTTCATATTTAGTAAGAAGATTAAACACAATTAAATATACAACCCATGGCTTCAGTTGGTTTGTTTTGAATCTACTACTTAAAATTCTCAGCATTAGCATGCTTTTCTAAATGAAAACATGTAGGTTTAAAGGTGAAATAGGTGAAATATTTTCAGACAGATGGAGAAAGATATCTTTCAGAAAAATTATCAAGATATATAATAATTGCTTCAATAAATAAAGAAGTCGCTGTTTAAAAAAAAACAAAAAAAAAGAATTTGCATTGTGATTAAAGCAGTAAAAGATCTCTGATGTGATTTTATATGATGATTACTCTTTCTCACTCAACTTTTACTTTTACCTATACTCTATTTGATACTTATAGTAACCATAAGTATTCACATGACATCTTGGTAGGATTTTAAATCTGTCCAATGTCCTAATGAAATAAAAACTTTTAAGAGATTTAAAACAAACTACATATAAATTACACACATTCTAAACTTGGAAAAGTGCCCACTTAATTCAATGATTAGCAGCATAACTGCAGCATAAGTTTGAAAAGTTAGGCTAAACTCCATACCTAATTGAAAAGTCACCATTAGATTAATTATTATTTGAGATCACTTACCATAATATGGAAGTCAAATAGGTGACTAGCTGGTAGAGACATAGAGTTGTATTATAAACCCCGTATTGGGACACTCATCTGACAAGCAGACAAAGAGTTTTCAATCAGTATACAATCTGAGGACTCAATCAGTATTGTTCAGAGAGAATTCAGTCATTGTACAGAGTCATTCTCAATTTTAATCATACAATTACTGGGACATACTATCTGAAATATTTGCAGTTTTGGAGACATAATAGTTTTTGTTGGCATTATACCCAAATATCAAAATCATGACTCTCCTTATAATTGAAATTTTATTTACTTCATTTTGAAATAGTGGCATAAAAAAGAGTATCAGATACTTTAAAGTGCAATGATGTCATTTTTATATTTAACGGAATTTTTCTCATGTATCTGACCATGGTAGAGTTGAGCGCTGGATGAATAGAATGAAATATTCTAATAGTAATAGAGTTGTGGGCAACATCTCTTTTTAGAAGGAGCACAGAAAGTTTTGTAAATATCCATCAAACTTTTTTTCTATGTTATCTATGGATTTGAATGTTTTTCTACAGCATATTTTGATCTCTTTTCATTTGAAGCAGTGAAGGAAATTTCAATGAAGCATTTTAAGAATGGTGATAGATTAATGACTGCATACAATTTCACTCATTTAATTTTATTTCACCAAATTAGCTTTCAAAGCCTACAGACCATCTGTGAATATCCAGTTGACTTGTCAGGGTACATTTTTCCTGTGTTCAGACGAGCTGTGAATTTTTCACTCCAACTTAAATTTAGGACCTCTAAGACTGTTCCTTTGAATTTGACCTCTGATGGGAAGCCTTTGATAAGCAAAAACACATCAATTATCTGCATTCCATAATTTAAACCATCAGTGAAATGTTGCTGCATTTTCACCCTAAATTTACTAGAAGGGCAATATGTCAAGATGGGAAAAATATGTGAATAAATATGCTAATTAAGTGCTATTTGTTTAATGTGCCAGTAGCAGGACAGTAGGTAGTCTTAAAAGGTAGAAGCATAGAAGGAAAATAGAAGACTGGCAAGCAGAATCAAAGTCAAGCTTGAGACAGGTAATCTAAGCATGGTGGGTACAATCTGGAGCAGAGGAATAGAACAAGTTTCATGAAAGCTCTTATGATTATCTAGGCCAATCAGAAGACTAAGAACCCTTCCCTCCCCCCAAATATTGATTAAGGTGAACCATGCAGTTCATCAGAGTGCTATAAAATGACATCAAAAGTTTAGTTCATGTATGCATATACTGTTTTCACAAAAACCAAACATTCTGGACATGACAATAGTATTGTAGCCTCTGTGGAAACCAGAGCAGAAAAGGCAAATTCTAAACCACCCATGAGGTTCCTTACACAAGTTAACACTACGATGATAAGGACTTAAGCTGCTTCGAGTTCATTAAAACAACTAAATGGGCAGTCTGTCATGTATACCTTGTTTTATGTGACTATTGCTTGCTAGAACAAAAAATAAACCTTAACCTTATTGATTGTAAACATGCTATATGAGGAATTAGATATATTACCTGATATTTCAAATTTCTATCCTCACTTTCTCTTCAATGAGTATATGAAAAAGAATATTTATAGTTAAAAATAATCAAAAACTTGTTAGTGGTTTCTCTGAAATTGATTTTCCTCCATTGTCTTGGCATTTGCTGGAATCATTTAAATTTCACAGCACAATCTGAGGACTCTATAAGGTAAATCACATTGTAAATAAATTGTATTTACCATAACCTTGCTCATTATTGTACAAGTGGCTTTATCTGAATTGCTTGCCATTAAATACAACTTAAGGACAACTTAGTATATTTCCCTCTGTTTGATATTTTCAAATTGCTCTGAATCTTGAGTGGATGGCTGCTAATACATGTACATGATATGTAATATTAGGAACTCCTAGCTCAGTACTGACATATTTTTTCTTATTAAGTTTGTAAAAATATTTACTTAAAACTTTGAAATTCTGTTCTTTGGTTTGATAGCTTTAAATTGCTACTTCATCTAACATTATTTCATACAGATTAACTTCTTTACAAGGAAGCTGTCTAGCAAGCCAGGATTTATATTTCTCTTAGTACTTAAATAATGCTACCTAATTAGAAAAGAATGTGTTTTAGATAGGATATTTCAAAACAGAGGGCCCTATATTCATTGTGATCTTACTTGACTAATAATTTCGTTGAGTGATACTTCAAGTACAGATCTAAGTATTTCTTAATTATCCACTTTTTTTTTCTGTTAGTGCTTCAAATATATTGTAATAACTGTAGAACAACCTGGGATATAGTAACTAATTATTATGTATACACTAAGAAAATGTGGCTCCGGGCAAGTCCCCTGATGAAGATTCCTGAAGTATTCCATACTCTAGTAATTGCTTATTAGAAACCTAAACGCCATTACCTACTTTGGAAAGTCTTATGTATCCTAAAAAATACTCTCTCCAGGTTTAGCATCTTTTTGTAGCTTTACCATTTTCCTTAATTCCTATTTTTATTATCTGAAAGATTTATCATTTCTTATTTTCTAGTATTTTGCAAAGTACTTAAATGACAGCCTTTGAAGAACGCAGAGCTACTACAATTAATACTCATGGAATAAAGGTTTGTAATTTGCCCAAGTGCAACCAAGAAATAAATGAATGGTTGGGCTAAATCTGATGGTTATGACAGAAAAAAATACAAGTCCAGTGTGTATAATTAATACATTACAAAAATTTACTTATTGTTTCAGTTAGCATTTTTTTGTAATAAAATGTCTTTTGGATGGAAAAAATAAATGCAACCAGACCGGCACTGTGAGGCAGCAGGTCATGCTGCTGTTTATGACACTGGCATACCAAATTGGAACATTTATTCAAGTCTCAGCTGCTCCACTTCTGGTCCAGCTTCCTGCTAATGTGCCTGGGAAAGCAGTGGAAGAGGGCCCAAGTGCTGGGCCCCCTGCACCTATGTGGGAGACCTGGATGGAATTCCAGGTTCCTAGCTTAGGCCTAGCCCAGCGCTAGCCATTGCGGCCATTCAGGGAGTGAAATCTCTGAATCTCAATCTCTTGCTCGCTCGCTCGCTCGCTCTCGCTCTGTAACTCTGCCATACAAATAAGTAGATAAGTAAATAAGCAAATAAATGCTGCAGGCCACTGGGCTCCTTTGCCCTATACTCCTGAGTCTGAGATGTAGATTTTTGCTTCCCTAATTGACAAAAAAGCCTGCATTTTTCCAGTCTTTCAGTTAGTTACTTGGGAAGAGGCATCAACTCTTTTGGATAACTTGGGTGTCATTTGGCAAATTGCTATATGTCAGCAATAAATCAGAATTGGAAGACGCCCCCAAAATTCTCCAAGTTTATTTTTATTCTTTTGTCTTCTGGTAAATTAGAAAATGAAGATGTTCAGCGACAAGTATATGCATATTTTCATATTATAAACATTATGACTAAAAATCATAGATGAACTACTAATTCACAGTTCCCTCCTTTTGAAAGTTGCCTAATCATATATAGTATGAATTGGTATTTAAAGTTGTGGCCTAACTCCCTAGATTAGAAATAAAACAACCATTTCATTTGCAAACAGAATGGAATTATTGTCCTTACTACAGACTCTTTTATGTTTTCAGATAATAATTAAAAGTATAAAAATAATACAACAAAAATACTTTATTTTACAACTTAAAAGATAATAGAATGGAATCAGTTGGGAAAATTTGTGCTAAATGAAATGATACATATATAAATTTTGATTGAGGCACAGTTTTGGAGTCAAAAGAAAGAGCATATTAATAATAGAATACATTGTTATTGATAGATTGACATGACCATTATCTGTTCTTATAAGGTTACAAAACATGAGGTCCTTTTCATAAACACTTTAAAGAATTAGCTAATAGAATAGTCTTTCAAATATATCACATGAGGACAAAGAGAATTTTAAGATGAAAGTCTACATATTCGGTGAATGTTTTCCTCAAGCAACATAATAGGTAAGCAGATGAAAAATTCTCAAACTTCTCCTTTGGTAAGTATTTTTAAACTATTGAATCAATCATATGAAACTTAGATCATTTGAAAAGCTGCAGTTCTAAATTCTAGCCATAGAAATATATTTTTGTATTATGATGCTGTTTATCTGTCTTTATATATGCCCTGCCTTCTCGATGCAATTTTAGAACCAGTGAAGAGCAGGTCTTACATCCTTTTATACTCCCTAGCACCAAGAACACAGTAATAATATAGGTATATTCCAGAAACAATATAGCATGATGAAGAAATTGTTTTCACTATCTGAATGAAAAGAGATTATTAGAAATTTTTCAAAAGAGAATGATAACTTACATCTGCTTTAAGACATGAGGCCAGCAAACTACATCCTGTTGGGCAACTCCTACTTGCTGCTTGTTTGCATGGTATACAAACTAACAGTGGTTTTGATATTTTGAATGATGGGGAAAAATCAAAAGATTAATAATAGATATGCAGGAAAATTATAGAAAATAAATTTAAATTCCAGTGTCCATAGACAAAAGTTTGATTCACATAAAGTTATATTCATTCACTTATGGCTGTTTCCATGCTATAATATCATAACTGAGTACCTGAGAAAGAGACCACAAAGCCTGAAATGTTTACTATGTTTACTATGTCCAGGAAAAGCCTTGTGACCCCTGCTTTAGGAGGGCATGGTGCAAAGGGAATACAAGATAAACAAAGCAATCAGATTCTACTTGAACTGTAAGTGCCAAGTTATGGAATGCAAAGGGGAAAAAACAAAAGTGGGGAGGAGAACAATGTGAAAATGTCTGACTATTTAATCTTAAAATGGATGTTTATGTACCCATGCTATCATGAAATCACAAGAGAGGAAACTTTTGAACTGAGAGAATTTTGAAGAGATTGGAGAAGCAAAAAGTGGTATAGAATGAGGGGAGGGGAGGGGAATATACTTCAGTAAAAGTTATATAACATTGGAATCACATACACAAGTAAATATTGCTTCATTTTTATGCCCCAGTTCTTTCTTTTTTTGTTTTTTTTTTAACTTTTATTTAATGAATATAAATTTCCAAAGTACAGCTTATGGACTACATTGGCATCCCCCCCACCCGATGACTTCCCTCCCACCCGCAACCCTCCCCTTTCCCGCTCCCTCTCCCCTTCCATTCATATCAAGATTCATTTTCAATTTTCTATATATACAGAAGATCAGTTTAGTATACATTAAGTAAAGATTTCAACAGTTTGCACCCACATAGAAACACAAAGTGAAATATACTGCTTGAGTACTCGTTATAGCATTAAGTCTCAATGTACAGCACATTAAGGACAGAGATCCTACATGAGGAGTAAGTGCACAGTGACTCCTGTTGTTGACTTTACCAATTGACACTCCTGTCTATGGCATCAGTAATCTCCCTAGGCTCTTGTCATGAGTTGCCAAGGCTATGGAAGCCCCTTGAGTTCTCCAACTCTTATGTTATTTAGACAAGGTTATAGTCAAAGTGGAGGTTCTCTCCTTCCTTCAGAGAAAGGTACCTCCTTCTTTGAAGACCTGTTCTTTCCACTGGGATCTCACTCATTCATTTAGGGTTTTTTTTTTTTTTTTCCAGAGTGTCTTGGCTTTCCATGCCTGAAATGCTCTCATGGGCTTTTCAGCCAGATCTGAATGCCTTTAGGGCTAATTCTGAGGCCAGAGTGCTGTTTAGGACATCTGCCATTCTATGAGTCTGCTGAGTATCTCACTTCCCATGTTGGATCACTCTCCCCTTTATTTATTCTATCGGTTAGTATTAGCAGGTACTAGACTTGTTTATGTACTCCCTTTGACTCTTAGTCTTTTCATTATGATCAATTGTGAACTGAAATTGATCAGTTGGACTAGTGAGATGGCATTGGTACATGCCACCTTGATGGGATTGAATTGGAATCCCCTGGTATGTTTCTAACTCTACCATTTGTATGCCCCAGTTCTTTCAAACACTAAGCATGAGTAAGTTCTAAGATTAAGGAAGCATTCATTCTCTCTCATTCTAAAAAATAATTGAGAAGGCACATCTATCAAGCATGCACTGTAAAAATAATTCATCCCTATGTAGAATTAGATTTTTTTCAGTTGAAGATAATGTGCAAGCTCGTAGGGTACTTGCTGATGTCCTACAATAATGATGCAATAGAAATAGCCATAATTAAAGTATACACACACACACACAATCACACATCTTCATCCTATCACTAAGCTCATTCATGTAAATAACCCAAATCAAATAAGGGCACTGGTGGAAAAACAAAACTATGTAATACTTATTTTTCAGTAAAGTTCATTTATTGTGATGTATTACAATCAACTGAAAAATTAGCTAACATGGTATTTCTTATGAAATCGTTTATCTTCCCAGTTCTTACAGATACTTAATTCTATACTCACAGTTTTCCTACCCCTCTAGATGTGGTGGTTTTTCAATGGAAAAATGATCCTTTGGGAATCCACATCTAATCTCTTAATTATTCTAAGGAAATAACATCTTGCCAGATTTAGGGTACTATTCAGCCAATAGTTATTTAGAACACGTTGTGTGGAATACACTGTATTGGCTGCTATTGGAGACAAAAAGGAATGTAAGGTTGTAGCCTTCCAGATGATTACAGACTAGGTAAGAAGACAGACAATTGTGGAAATAAATATGCTATTAATGCAGATAAAGGGAAATGCTTTAATAAGGCTAGACAGAGTGGGTAATTTTAAATGAAACTTTACATGACTTCAGGAAATGTTGGGCTCTGGCCATAAAGGAAACATGTGACTTTTTTAAAAAAAAAGATTTTATTTATTTATTTGAGAAGTAGAGTTATAGACAATGAGAGGGAGAGACAGAGAGAAAGGTGTTCCTTCCATTGGTTCACTCCCCAAATGGCCGCTATGGCAGGCGTTGCGCCGATTCGAAGCCAGGAGCCAGGTGTTTCTTCCAGGTCTCCCATGCGGGTCTAGGGGCCCAGGACTTGGGCCATCTTGTACTGCTTTCCCAGGCCATAGCAGAGAGCTGGATTGGAAGAGGAGCAGTCGGGACTAGAACCGACGCCCACATGGGATGCCAGCGCTGCAGGCAGAGGATTAACCTACTTTGCCACAGCACTGGCCCCCCCTTCTCTGGGTGTTTATTCCCTGGGGTAGCATGGAGTGACAGGAAGAGGACAAGGGAAAGTCTCTGAGAAGTTGTTAAGGTTCTGATTTGAATCTAAGTGCTGGATAATAGGATTTGCTTAGTTTGTGAAAATTCATCAAGTTGTACCTTTATATTATGAATACTTTTCTATTATAGCACATTATATTTCACCATGAAATTTTAAAAATTAGATCAAGTGGGTGTATTTCAACTAAAGGAAAACATCTGATAATTGTTATCTTATTAATTTCATGAAATTCAAAAACTTAGTTTCTCTTCTAATTTGAAAGCTATATAAATCTGATCCAACGGAGCATAAGAGAAATGTTTGAAAACATTTCTTCAAACCTTTTATTGGGGGTAAATAGCTTCTTAAAGATTCCTGGCTAACAGAATCCAACAGATTGAAACTCGTGATTCTAAGCTTATTCTAAAGTCCATTGTTTAACATTGCCTCATCTTACTAGGGATATTCACAGGAAAACTTTTTTAAAAAATGTTTATAATCTTTGTATCTATTTTCCCACCTCATATTATTTATCTACTCACTTCTCTAGGCTTTCTAGTGCTACTGTTCTGCTGAAATTTCTCTTTCTCCAAATCCCCAAGAATTCTATGTTGTTGAATCAAATCATCACTGACCTTTTTATTGCATTGGACCCCTCATAACATTTCATGCTATTAACCACTCCTGTCCCCTTCATAATCTCTTCATGTGTCTTCTATTTTACACTGTCCTGGTTCTCCTAATTCTCAGTATTCCATGTTGGAGGTCCTTCTGTTCCACATGTTTTTTCTAGTTTATTTATTGGTTTATTGATCGTATAACTTCTTTAGGAGGATATAATCTCTCTGACAATGCAAATATTACTATGATTACTATTTCCTAAAAGCCCAGAGCCCCAAAACCTACATCTTCTGCAAGAGGTGTTTGATACACATATACTAAATGCTGAATTATAACCTCTTCAACAAGTGATCTGATGTGATAGAAAAAAATGACAGTTTAAAGACTAAGAAAATTTCCATGCAGAATTATTTATTTAATTGACAAATGTCAAGACTAGTGGATGTAGCGGTAGCCATAAACTAGGAAAATTTCTTCTAATATCACCAGGTAAGAGGTCTCCATATTATTAAGCAGCCACCATGTTGATATTTGAAGGTCACCTCGTAACTTTAAAAATGTTTTAAATATAGCAAAGGGATGAGTAATGCCTAATGCCAAGTATAACTTCTGTTTGGCTAATAATGGACTTTGTTCCTCACAGGCACATTGAATTTTAAGGCTGCAAACAACAAGTCCTTCATTCTGTAATCGCAGTGTTGCTATAATTACAGATAAAGGTTTGTCAGCATTTCCAATAAAAGAACTTAAGTCAGCTGTTAGATGTCCATTAGCCTAATATATGGCTTATAATATCTTAGTTTAACTGCCTATTAAAAGCAGCTAATTGAAAATGGGTGGATGTTTTTAATAAAATTATGTAAATACTGAGAAGAAACCAGTCTTTACAGTGTGTGTACTTCTATAATAAAAGTGTAAGCTTCCCTTCAATATTTGGATTTTCCAGTTATATGTATTGTTTTTAAAACTTAATCTAAAAAATTCTAGAAAGTTATTAGTTCACAATAAGTACAACATGGAGGAATAGGGCTTAAGTACTATGATGGATTAAATAACTTCTCAGATTGCCCCTCAGCGCATAGTTTGTTGCCCCAGTAGCTGGGAGTGCCATTGGCAAATAGCCCTCAGATCTCAAATCTTCTAGGAGTTGCCTTAGCTGCAGAAAGCCCCTGTGTACAAGGTCATAACCCTTTCTGAAGAAGTTAGCATCCAATGATTAATTCAGGATTTCAAAGGTGGATCATCTCAAACCAACTCAGGGCCACTCTGCAGGCTCATTCTAAACTCTAGAACTCCCCATTTGATTGAGTGCTAGGAAATAATTTTCTGGAGGTACCCAATGGCATTGCAAGTATCCAAATAGGCCACACAGGCATGACTTAACCTAAGGCTTAGCAAATGCTTGGGGATCTGTCTCCCCCTTCCCACCTCTCCCTCTACATATCGAGAACATGGTAAAATAGGCATACCTTGAAATGAGGTATGCTAAGGCCATGTCTCATCCACCCTCTTATCTTGAGGAGGTCCCATAACTTGTGAAAGACCACCACAGAAAATTTTCTCATCTGCCTCCCTGGTTGTGGTAAGACTTGACTTCCTAGCTCATTTGCCCTGTTAAATAGAGCTGCAGGCTATAACATTGCTTATTTGCAGGGTAAAATTGGTATCTCAACCACAGAGTGCCATACCACTTGTGTTGTCTGTTATCTGGTCTCCTTCAGTGTCACCCTGCTGATAATATTTTATTGCTAAGAAGCAACTTTGGGTATACTATCCTCTTACTGACCAAATCTCTCAGTCTGCCTAACATAAAGGCTGTTATGGGGACTTCATTGTAGTTCAACTTTCTCTTTGACCACTCCTGCTCCCTACTTCCTCATTCCATAGTATTCATCCAAAGGGTGCTCCCTAATAAGTACCCTGCACAGTAAACTCCACCTTAGAGTGTGCTTCCTAGAGAACTCAACCTGTCACACCCACTCAGTGTTTCAAAGAAACCAAGGAGAGTGATATTATGTTCTATTTCTTTGTGTTAGGCTGTCAGCAAATGTGTTTATTACTCCAGCTTAAGAGTCCATAGGGTTATTTCATGCACATTAGCTCCCTTTGGAATTATGTAACACATGCCTTAATATGCCTTAGTAGATGAATCTGGAGCAGGCACCTAGGCCATTTCCATCATTCAGTCCCTTCCAAAACAACTCCAGTAGTCTTCGAGGTTCAGAAGCACTCCCTTTTGTTAAACTAAGAAATATGCTGCTTTATTACTTCCACTCATTCGCTTCATTTCCTCCTTTCTGTACTAAGATTATACTGTAATCTCTCTTGTAGAAAATAGCCCTTGAGGTTGACATACATCTCTTTCTCCTTAGTCTTCCTACAATTAGCTCTTTCTACTCCCATGGAAAAAGATTCTCCATTACAACAAATCCGAAAATCAGCTGCTTTCAGGCTATTTTACTTTTTAAAATCCCTATGGGACTTGAAGACCTAGGGGAGAAAAGAAAAGATCACCCCCAGCCATACCTTCCTTACATGTGTGAACAAAGCTTCAAGCAAGTTGGCTGTACTTCATAATGGTGGTTTTTTTTAGTTGTTTTTTAAATACATACAATCTCTTTAAGGTAGGGGAAACAAAGGAGCTCTTCCCAGGGATCTAGGCATTGGCACCAATATTACATCCAGAGCAAGTATCATTCTGTTCATATACTGCTAGGCACTTTCTCATTTAGTCAATATAGTATGCGTTCGGCACACTTTACTGTCCAAGCTACCATTCTGGATAAAATTTCTGCTTAAAAATAAAGTATCTATGGACCTCAAAAACAATATAAGACCTCTTCTGTTTTTTATTATTTTTAAAAGATTTATTTATTTATTTCAAAGTCAGAGTTACAGAGAGAGAGGGAAGGCAGAGGCAGAGAGAGAGAGAGAGAGGTCTTCCATCTGATGGTTCACTCCCCAAATGGCTGCAATAGCCAGAGCTGGGATAGTCTGAAGCCAGAAGCCAGGAGCTTCTTCTGGGTCTCCCATGTGGGTGCAGGGGCCCAAGGACGTAGGCCATCTTCTACTGCTTTCCCAGGCCATAGTGGAAGTGGAGCATCCGGGTCTCGAACCGGCACCCATATGGCATGCTGGTGCTTCAGGCCAGGATATTAACCCAATGTGGCACAAAGCCAGACCCTTCTGTTTTTTAAATAACATTTTTTTTTTTGACAGGCAGAGTGGATAGTGAGAGAGAGGTGTGCTGCGGCCCAGCCAGCGCACCATGCTGATCCGGAGCCAGGAGCCAGGTGCTTCCTCCTGGTCTCCCATGGGGTGCAGGGCCCAAGCACTTGGGTCACCCTCCACTGCACTCCTGGGCCACAGCAGAGAGCTGGACTGGGAGAGGAGCAACCGGGACAGAATCTGGCGCCCTGACCGGGACTAGAACCCAGTGCGCGGCGCCGCAGGCAGAAGATTAGCCTAGTGAGTCGCGGCGCCGGCTTAAATAACATTTTAAAAAGTCTCTCATTACTATCTTTCCATTATCTTAAGAAAATAATCTTTGTTGACCTCTAACTAGCAACCCTTGAATGTAAAATGAGACTCTCATTTAAGGCAGCTGATGGTCACCTGACTTAAAAGGTTTTTACACAAATAAGGAAAAGTTCAACAATGTTGGGGAAGGGGGCCCAGAGCTGTTTTCATGGATTGAAGTAGCTTACAAAACAAAATGGCAGGAGCATGTCACAAAGCAATTCCATGGTTAATTGTATCTTTTGAAACAAACCCTTGAAGAGAGCACAGATTTGTTCCAAACCTCGAGAGATCACCCATTTAGATGCAACATTTCATTTATAACTTCTGTCTGGTCTTCTCTTCTAGTCCACTTGCCTTTGACTACGCATGGCAGCTACGCCTCTAAGTATAGTGGCTCAGATCTTAGAAAGCTTTATGTGTGACTGGCCAGTGCCACGGCATCTCTTGGCTAATCCTCCACCTGCGGCACCAGCACCCCGGGTTCTAGTCCTGGCTGGGGCACCAGATTCTGTCCCGGTTGCTCCTCTTCCAGGCCAGACTCTGCTGTGGCCCGGGAAGGCAGCAGAGGATGGCTCAAGTGCTTCTGGCCCTGCACCCACATGGGAGACCAGGAGGAAACACGTGGCTCCTGGCTTTGGATCAGCACAGCATGCTGGCCATGGCAGCCATTTGGGGGGTGAACCAACGGAAGGAAGACCTTTCTCTCTGTCTCTCTCTCTCTCTCTCTAACTCTGCCTGTCAAAAAGAAAAAAAAAAAAAGCTTTATGTATGACTTATATACATACATAAAGATTTGGTTATATTTCTAATATCACTTAGAAAACTTTTGTTTTTCAAAGTTCTACAACTCTTTCACAAAAAATGTGGCGACCTCAACGGTAAATTTTAGATATTCTGAGTTTTCATTTTGCCTATAATTTATTTTGGCAGGATGTTCTTTACCAATATTTAAGACGAAGTTTAAATGTCTCTGAGTTTTAACACTGTAATTCCAAATATTTGCACATTGATTTTAGGTTAGTATAAAGGCTTTGGAGATTTATTAATGAATAATAAGGACTTAGTCAAGAGATGATACAAAGGGTGTGCATGTATGTACTGATATGAGCAAATACCCCACATACATTGGGCTGTTTGTACATTGCACTACAGCATCCAGCTCAGAGCAGGTTGAAATATGTGAAAACTCATACATAATTGCCTTTCTAGGCCACGTGATCTGATTCAGGGCTGCATCCCAATCACCTCCAGGCCCTGGGTTGGGTGCAATTTTCAAATGTCTCTGACCAAAGTGGGGGTATCTCTACATTAAATCATCAAGCCAAAATAAGTGAGCTTTTAATTCATCCAAAGTCTGTGGATATGCCAAAAGCATATTGACAGATGACTAGGGATTATTTACAAAGATTATTACCAAGATAACTATTTGAGATGAAAGTTAATGGGCAGGGCCGGTGCTGTGGAATAGTGGGTAAAGCCACAGCCTGCAGTGCCAGCATTGTATATGGGCGCCGGTTCTAGTCCCGACTGCTCCTCTTCCAATCCAGCTCTCTGCTATGGCCTGGGAAAGCAGTAGAAGATGGCCCAAGTCCTTGGGCCCCTGCACCTGTGTGGAAAACCTGGAAGAAGCTCTTGTCTAGGGATCAGCATAGCTCCAGCCTTGCGGCCATCTGGGGGAGTGAACCAGTGCATGGAGGACCTCTCTCTCTCTCTCTCTGCCTCTGCCTCTCTGTAACTCTGCCTTTCAAATAAATAAATAAGTAAATCTTAAAAAAATAAAGTTAATGGGCACAAGAAGACTCTTCCTTATAAATAGGGCATAGTCCCAAACTGAATGTCAGTTGTTTGCATTAGGGAACATATTTTCTATATAAGCAATAAATAAATAGTAGGAGTTCAGTTGCCAGCTAGGCTACTTAATCTAACTGAAGTTATTTAATAAAGGAAGTAGAGCTGCTACTGGGAATATAGAGCTCAGGAAGCAATAAATTCACTCTAAGAGTAACTGAGATCTTCTGCTGTGGGGTCTTGGAAGGAGGAGGAGAAATAGCAGGATTTCTGAGCATTGTATCACAGGTTGTGAACTGCTTACAAAGGCAGCTTTCCAGTTGAGAGTAGCAGAGAAGCTGAAATCTTCAAGCTGTGATACCTGGCCCAGAGTTCGTTCTGCTAAGTGGCGGGACCACTGCTTCCTTATTCTCAAGGAATCCATATGGGCTAGCGGTGTCTTGCATGTTTGTGTTATCATGTTGACCACACACTCTAGAATGGCAAACCAGACTATTCCTTCTTAGACAAAAAGTGAGAAATAAATAAGGAAAAAAGAAAACCATCTGAGATATGGGGTATTTTCCACAATCTCAACAGACAAATCTTCTGTAAATTGAGCATTAACTTAAAATTCATGCTTATTTTAAGTGAAAGAGATATAGAATCTATTCATATTTTTAAAATATACATATAAGCACACATACACACAAACTGTTTAAGCATCCTTACTCTGGAAATACAAAATGCCCTAAAATATTAAATATTTTTGCACTGTAATGACATCCAAGTGAAAAATAATATAATTTTCACACACAAAATTATTAAAATATTTTATAAAATTACTTTCATGTTATGTGTATAAGATGTATGTAAATAAAATGAGTTTTGTGTATAGACTTGGATCTCATCTTCCTAGATATTGCATTATGTATATATAAGTATTAAAAACCCATAATCTGAAACACTTTTGGTCCTAAGCATTTTGGATAAGGGATGCTTCAACCTGGGTATATGAAAAAACTTACATTTAGAGAAAAAGGATAGATCTCAAAATTTATCAAGCTATATACTTATGAAATCTGACAATATCTACTATAAATCAAGATGTACAATGTGACCTAATGTCTAGAAATCTCACTTATGAATACATACCTCTAAGAAATAATTTTATGACAAAAGGTATATATTAGACTGTCCATAGCATCACCATTCATAATAGCAAATCATCAGTAGAACCCTATAGCCATACAGTGGAATATTACACAGCTTGTAAATGTGAATGTTTGCCATTACACCCAAAAGAATGGATGGAGTACTGGCATTGTAGTGCAGTGGGTTTAGCTGCTGCCTACAATGCTGGCATACCATATTAGCACCAGCTCTATTCCCAGATGCTTCACTTCTGATCCAGCTCTCTGCTGATGTGCCTGGGAAGGCAGCAGAAGATGGCCCAAGTGCTTGACCCCTGCTACCCATGTGGGAGATAGAGTTCTGTGGTCCTGGCTTCTGTTTGGCCCAGTCCCAGAAATTGAGGTCATTTGGGGAGTGAAGAGCGGATAGAAGATTTCTCTGTCTCTCCCTCTCTCTCTTTCTGTAACTCTTTCAAATAATAAATAATTCTTTAAAAAAAGAATGAATCTCACAAATACAATGGGATATAAAGTTAGGTATAAAATATATATTATGTGATTCAGTAAAATGAAGAGTGGGGGAAAACCAATCTGTGCTCTTACAAACTGGATTACTGATTACTCTTGAGGGTATAAATATAATGACTGGAAAGGGGACTAGGGATATTGTTCTGTTTTGTTTCTTAAAATGGGTTCTGATCACGTCTGTGTTCAATGTGTACAAATGTAAGGAGTTATATATTTGTAATGTATATACTATCTATATGTACATGCACATCAATGAACAATTTTGAAAAGTACAATTCTTTCAGGTGTTAGAATATCATAGCTTCCATCTTTTTGATGTTACTATGAAACATATCGCTAGGCAGGCATTTCATATTTATTATCTCTAATTCATACAACAGGCCTGCCAAGTCAGCAGGATTATTTCCAAATACAGGGAATACAAGCTCTGACACAAAAACTGAATCCATCCATACTTGATGGGAACTAAAAGCAGAGTTTCACCTATGTGAATATGTTAATATGATGGTCACTCCAAGCTTCCTTCATGATATAGGAGTGCAGAGAATATGTACCTACTTGAGGCCAATAATCCTAGAGATAGTCTGAAGAGGCATGTGAGTAGTGACAGTACGTTATAATTGACATATTTATTTGTGTCAGCAACATAATTAATTTTTTTCTGCCTGGTAGAGTGGTTCTAATTTTAATTCACAGTGCAAAAAGGAATAGATTCAGGGAAATAAAACAAAATATGCTTCAGAAGAAAAAAATTCTTAAGAAAAAAACAACTTAGTTGGCCTGTAGCTCCAAAACGATTCTATGAACATGTCATATACTTTACCAAGAAACCTATAAAGTTCATCACAATTCTGTTACCTAAATATTTTGTTTCATAGCTTGCTCACCTTAAAGATACTATAATGATCACCACTCCCTACCTAATGACCAGAAAAGAATATAAAGTGAACTACACATTCAAAATTTGTCATCTTGAAGGGATTATCATTAGAGAACTTCCTCTCTTAACATATCAACTGATTTAGGAATGCATATTTGTTTGAGAGAAAATAAAATGGGTGCTGATACTATTTCTCAGAAGAAATTAACAGTTTTAAAGTTAAACGGTCAAGCTGTCATTGAGTCATTATTTTATGGTCCTCTTTCTGTGACAGAACTTTGAATCACATGTGAAAAACACCCCTAAACTTAGTAGTTACATTTATTTCTGCAAATATTAGTTAATATTTAACCTACAACTCAGAATCTTCTAGAATTAATAAAAGACCCAAAAAGATGCACCATTTTAATGAAATCTAAAACAAAAAAGAGTAGAAACATGATCTGGACATTAAGAAATGTTACTGGTTTTCAAGAGGTTCATGGAAAATACATATTATAAAGGAACTATGCATGGATTTAAAAATTTTAGTACAAAAATAAATTTATCTTTTAATTAAAGTTTTCCACAAACTTTTTGAAGTCCCCTCATAATGCTGAAAGTCTCCTGAGTGAACTCTTACATTGTGCATTGTAGTTTTTGTCTGAACATTCATCTGCCCATAGTTTAAGTCAATCAGATCTGGAATTCCCCTGGTGTCTGGTTCAAGAATGGACAAGTGAAGAGCTCAAATTTGTCTCTTTGAGGAAGGCACTCTCCCATCTCCCAGTCACTGGAGTGGTGAGTTCACTTGTAAAGGCAAGATAAGTCCCAAGGAAGTACTCCTTAAAACCATTCCATTCTAGCACTCCAGTTTTTTCATGGTAATTTCTAATTCTAGAAATCCTGATCATGAAATCAGTTTCTCAGTTATTCTGGCACATTCAGCAATTCAGTACCTGATTAGGTAGAATAAGTAAAGTACAGAAAAGAATGTTTTGGTCTGGATATTATTTTTAATGTTAGTCTTTCTCTGATAGGATAACCCAATGTATGTGAGCCAATCCCAGGCAGAGAAACATGCCCTGGTCAACAGAGATGTCTCAGCACAGGCCATCCAAGGAGTTACTGCCTCAGAAGCCAACCAGTTACCCTCTCTGATAGCTTTGTCCATCTTTGTAACTTCCAGCATTATCTATTGCAAGAAAGAAGCATGCTCTATCACCTGCATATAATAAGGTAATCAATTATCTACCTTTGATTTAAACATAGCTGTTCTTTTTAAGAAGATTTATGTATTTATTTTAAAGATAGATTTACAGAGAGGGGAAAGGGAGAAAGAGGGATAGAGAGAGGGGAGAGAATGAAGGGGAGGTGGATGGGGGAAGAGAGATATCTATCCACTGGTTTACTCCCCAAATGGCCGTAATGGCCGAGGCTGAGCCAGGCTGAAGCCAGGAGCCTTGAACTTCATTCAAGTCTCCTTTGCTAACTCCAGCCCATGCCCTTACCTTAGGCCACATGTATTTCCAGGCATGGTGGGTACACACTAGTCACCTAACAGTCAAAAATGATTTTTTCAGAGAAAGATAACATGTCTTTAGAAACACAGTGCTGATGGCTTTGACAAACTATTCAAGAGAAGCTGATTTTATTAGTTTTTTCTTATTACAGTATCTCTGTAATTCTTGAATTGAATTCTTATTCCAACATAAAAACACATCAAAGGAACACCAAGTAGAATTATTCTAGACTTATAGAAAGTTATATATATTTTTCAACGATAAGCAGTTTGATTATGGAAGGTATAAAAACATGACTGATAAAAAAAAGCATGGCTTAGATGTTGAGTAAATATTATAGCTAAATCCTGAAAGCTCAACGTCAAGAAATAATGGAGGCTTTAGAAACCAATGCTGTGGAAAATGTCGCTATTTTAGAATACTCAAAGGGCTGCTTAAGCTTTTTTTTTGGCAGTTCCAATCTCTGCAGGTGATCTATACTCTGAAGGAAATCTAAAGCCATCAGATTTCCCAAGTTTAAAACATTTCAAAACAGTCATACACTAGCCACACATTTTAAAAGTGATAGTTAGTAACTGTATCTTTAAAGATACATTAGAAAATACATTAAGCATTAATTCAAAATAATGCTGTTAAAATATATAGTGCCACACACTATAATTAAATCCATAAATAGAGAATACTAATTGATTAAAGAAAGTTAAATAAAATAAAACAATGATTACAAGAACCTTTAAAAAATTTCTGATAGTTGGAATGTTGAGAAGTACAAAGGCTTGGGGTTTGACTAATATTTCTGAAAAATAATTTTCTTCAAAAGAGGCAAATTTTAAACCTGGTGACTTACCCATTTCAGAAAACATCAATATTCATTATATATAAAATTGTTACACTCTCTTTGGTGCTCAGACTTTTCAAGAAATATTATATATTGCTTCAACATCTACAGTTGGCCCAGGGAACAGTACCACCCTAGGCATCATATGATTTCTTGTCAAGACGAAGAAGTTGGCTTACAGATATGCTTAGGGTTCAAGTATCAGTGGTCTAAGATTTCTGAGCATCAGTTTGTACAGCATAATGTTTCTCAGTCTAGATAAGGCATGGGCAACTTCTAGCATGCCAGCAGGGCTCTTGCCTAACATGTAACTGTACTCACTCATCCCATAATTCATTGATTTATTTCACCTTTTTGAAAGTCCTACTGCATTCTTCCATCGTCTGCTCAAGCAGCAACAGCATAAATGAGGGACAGTTTGGATAAGGCCCCATATAGATCTCTCTTTCTCTTTCAGTTACACATAGAAAAAAATAAAATAGCAGCAACATCATTAATAAAATTTGTATTTGAGTCACCAGTAAATAGCTTTCTGATCAGGAGTGTGCTTCCTTGGGTGTTTCTATTTTAAAGAGTCACAGGAGATAAGCTATGAACTTCACATATGCTATCTCATTTGTTTTATTTCTGTATGCATGTTTAGTTTAGTGTAATAATGTAACATTAGATATATGTGTAGACTCTAGAGCTAAAAAATTAATATATCAGTAAAATTCTTGAAGAATAAGCTAAGCAATTTTGTTTATAGTGTAGTATTTGGCTTTGTAATGTCTCAAAATGTTTGTCACATTATTTTCATTTTATTTTTTAAGAAACTTGAGGCTGGCTTTGGAATTATTTAGAGGAGAGCTCTTCTGGTTTTCAGGGAAGCCTCTGTGGATGACTCTATTAGCAGCTAAAAAAGTCAAGGTCTGATGATTTGGAAAAGAAACATACTTGTAAAGTATTTTGGCCTATTTTATACAGATCCACATTGCACTCATTCCCTGTTTATATTGCTCACTCTTCTTATTCCTTTTTAGATATTTTTCCCCATTTATACTATACCATCACCACTGTTGTTTGGCTTTTGGATTTATTTAGACTTATTCATCGATGCTATCTATAAAATATCCAAAGAAGTCAAATGTAATGAAAAGCATATTAGTTGCAATTATAAATTGAATATTTATGAATATATCATGTATAAGCTATATATGATTCTTGGAGTTTTCATAATACTATGTATTTGGAGCATTTTCCTAAGTATTGCTATGTATATTGTATAAATATTCATAGATAATATGTACTATTGATAGTTGCCACAATGATTATTAATTGTGAAATATTTAAATATTCAATAAAGATAATGGAAAGAAAAATGTGTTTTGTATTCATATTTTAGGTATGTACTCTTATTTCAACAGCATTAAGAAATACATGATATTTTTATTATTGGACCTTCTTACAGAAAAATACTCTATCATTGTATGCAGTGATATCCAGAAATGCAAGGAAGAAACAAGAAATAGTTATAGGTTGTCTATTATACTGAAAACCACACACCTAGAGTTTATAGGAAACAGAAAAGATAGACAAGATATGATCTTCATTCTCATGGATCTTTATACAAACTGAGGATATGAGACATGTATTAATAAAATTATACTTAAATACCTGTTGAGTTGAATAGGATTTTGAGGAAGAGATGGATTTGGGGGATAGGTAAGGAAATGATGGATGCTATTTGTAGACTGCAAAGGGGTAAATGGAAAGCAGGAGAGCCTGGAGGTAGAAAAGTATGAGGCAAATCAGATCAGTTAATAGTGGGATTTGGATGCAATGGCTAGAGATATAAAATCAAAAGGATTGAAAGGGGTCTGGAGATCATCACTCCTTTCAGAAGGGAAGAAATAAGCCCAGAGATGTTGCCTGATGTTAGCAAGTCATGGAGCCTTCAGTCTTCTGATTCACAGCCCAAAGCCTCAAACTCCTCCTACCCACCTCGATTCTTTTAGTTTTTAAATCATAAAAGTATTTCATTTTGTAAAAATAACTATGTCAGTCCGAAAAATGGGAAACATCTCTGTTTCTGAGAGTGACTTTGTTTTTGGTGCTGGTGGTAGTCATGGGGGTATTAATGGAAAGAAAGGTGATGATGCCATAAACATGTTGAAAAGAGAACTGGCCAGTGGCTATGTATAGATGAAAAGAAAAGTCCTTTAAGCTGACCCTGTGGTTTCAAGCCCAGATTTATGGAGGTCAGAATGATTGTTTTTTCATTTAACAATTTGTCTTTGATAGAGTTACTGTGAGGAAATTATTCTTGTACTCGCTAGTTGTTTAAAGTACTTATTTCCTGTCCTGAGGAAATATTAAATTCCTTGAGAGCAGGTCTATGCATGTATCATCTGAAACTCTCCCCAAAGGGCTGCATGGAAGCTCTGGTCAAAACTGTATGTTTAGTAAATTCTGATTAAAATCTGAGCAGCAATGGCAATGATTATTTAGAACACAGTGCATTTTGTTTTTCTACATCATGCAGAAATATAAAGCATTTTCCTATAAATTGTATTAATGTGAAAGAAAAGACAATTATATTAGAAAGTAAGTGTCGATCCTTCATTTTAATTCTTTCTTCTTTCACATTATTCACAAAAAACACTTGCTTCTGACTTGATTTTCTGTGTATTAAAAGCATTTTATATAGTTGGAAACTTCTTATTAATACTAATAGTAGCTGTTAGTATCTATTACGCCTCTATACTGTGCACCTGGCAAAATGGCTATCAGTTTACATGCCTATCGGTTACATTAGATTATAAGCTTCCTAAAGTCTGGGAAAACAGCTTATTTATCTTTGTATCCCAAGTGCATACTATGATACTTGACATGTGTTATGTTTAATCAAACTTTAAAAATAATAAATCTCCTAGCATATGGTAAATATTCCACATGTTTTACCTGATTTAATCATCACTACAACCTCACTTTACAGATGGAGAAACCAAAACTTCACAAATGTAACATACCCTATGTCACCAGCTAGAAAGTGGTGGAGCCAATATTTGAACTCAAGTTGCTCTGATTCAAGAGTCCTTGTAAGAAAATGCAACTCTACGATGCCTTGACATGATTCTTAAAGTAAAAAGCCAGTTAATTGTGCTCAATCATTTCCATAATGGTTCCCAGGATCTAGTGATGAGAAAACTGTTTATTATTAATTTGTATAGGCCAACAATTGTTACCAAGAAAATGAGAGATCATGGTTAGGTGACACTGTAATAACAGTAAATAATAATATAAATAATATAAATAATAATATGAAATCACAGAGACCCATTCAGAAAGGGCTTCCATTTCAAAAATTTTGTTAACAGTGAAAAGCCCAAGTACAACAGGGATCCTTACTGTGTTACAAAAGAAAAACAAAGCTGTTGTCTCTCACTGGAGAGGTAAAGTCCCAGGTAGTCAAGGATTCGATTAAGTGCTATTAGGAACTTCATTCAATTACATAAACCAGGCCTGGATATCCAAGAGCCAGTCAGCCATCGTTAAGACAAATGAACTTTTCTTTCTTTTTTTTTTTTTTTTTTTTTTTTTTTTTGACAGGCAGAGTGGACAGTGAGAGAGAGACAGAGAGAAAGGTCTTCCTTTTTGCCGCTGGTTCACCCTCCAATGGCCGCCGCTGCAGCCGGCGCACCGCGCTGATCCTGGCAGGAGCCAGGATCCAGGTGCTTTTCCTGGTCTCCCATGGGGTGCAGGGCCCAAGCACCTGGGCCATCCTCCACTGCACTCCCTGGCCATAGCAGAGAGCTGGCCTGGAAGAGGGGCAACCGGGACAGAATCCGGCGCCCCAACCGGGACTAGAACCCGGTGTGCCGGCGCCGCAAGGTGGAGGATTAGCCTATTGAGCCACGGCGCCGGCGACAAATGAACTTTTCTGAGACTATAGCATGAGTCCAGATGATCTACATGCCCCTGGTCTCCACATGTTATATGTAATATGTGTTTGTATATTTCTAATGTATTCAAGTACTACTGTTTAAAATCTACTAGAATATTGACAGCTTTAGAAGACTTGGGTCTGAGTGGTTTTAATATCAAAACAAATATTTGAGAGTAGTCTCCTTATACATAACCACTTAACCTCTACTGACAGACATTTATAAAGATTGAACTTCCATATCATAAGAAAAACCAAATACTACTATGATGGAATGAGAAATACAACTTCACTTAGTTAAAACATAAATTGACCCTAAATTTAAAATAAAAAGGAATTCTGAATTCATAAGTTACATGAAAATACTTACAATAACTAAATTCCTAACATTGATCTAGCACTTGATGGTGTACACATTATTTTACTTAATCATGTTAATGAAGTCTGTCACAAATGCATTTTGCCTCATTCACAGTTCAGAAAATATTTTTTATATAATAAATCTTAGAAAATGCTGAACCCAGGGCTTGGACACTTGTCTTATCTCCATATGCAAATAGACTATATCATATTTTCTTTCCCTTATTATTGACCAATGGAGTTAACATGAAGTTCACTCCAGATTCATGCTTTGTACATCTCCTTACATTGCTAGCAAATGGTTTCATGGCAGGCAGGTCAACACCAAAATACAAAAAAAAAAAAAAAAAAAAAGGGCTGTAAATTAGAAATAAATCCATTCAGGGGCCAGTGCTGTGGCATAGCTGGTAAATCCGCCACCTGCAGTGCTGGCAGTCCCATGTGGGCGCTGGTTCAGGTCCTGGCTGCTCCACTCTGATCCAGCTCTCTGCTATGGCCTGGGAAAGCAGTAGAAGATGGCCCAAGTCCTTGGGCCCCTGCACCCATGTGGGAGACCTGGAGGAAGCTCCTGGCTCCTGGCTTCGGATCCACACAGCTCCGTCTGTTGCTGTCAACTGGAGAGTGAACCAGTGGATGGAAGACATTTCTCTCTTTCTCTCTCTCTCTGTCTCTCTCTGTCTCTCCTCTCTCTCTGTCTCTTCTTCTCTGTATAACTCTTTCAAATAAATAAATAAATAAATCTTTAAAAAAAGAAAGAAATCCTTTCTAATCATATTCTCTTAAAGAAAAAAAAGCCTAAAAAGTGCTTGAAGATAATGTGTGTTTGTGTGTGATATATACATGTGTCCCTAAAAATATAATTTATGTATATTAACAGTGTGTGCATATGTAGCTTATGTGTTTATATAAGTATATATAACATAAAAGTATATTATATAAATTAAAAATATATGTATAGAAATAATACTTTTTAAGCAAAACAATAAGGCTTAATTCCTGACAAAAATGAAAATTAGGTATACAAGGGGCTTCAACAATATTGTAGAAGAATGGAATTAAAAGAAAGTACACTTTCCATGAACTTTTTGTGAAGCCCTCTCATACTTCCTATTATATCAGTCCATTATAGAGAAAAATTATTCATCTGTTCTATTATAAAAATGAAAGCACAAATGATTAAATTTCCAGTTTTATACCAGGTACCATATTGATAACATGGCTATTCTGTCTTCCTTAGCTTTTTCATGTGAAGTCAGATCTCTACATTGAGAAATACTGATGTTTCTAATCCATTCCAGCCAGATTAATTCATGTGTGCTTTTTTTACCACATAGAAAATACTCACTATGTAATTCTGGCATTTTTTGCTCCTAACACAATATTTGGCACATAGCAGCTGCTTAATACAAGTTTTTTAAACAAACAATATAATCTTAGTGTGGTCAGTGTCATGCTCATACTTCACTTTCTCCTAGTCTCCCTGGACTAATAATCACTTCAGTCAGAACACTTAGAAACCATAATCATTTGAGTAACCTATGTTTTTATGAGGCTTAAATCAAAATCATTTTGTTTGTTTCATCATTTTAAAAACCCTTTAAAGTAGATTAGCCCACTTTATTGCCTGGGTAAATATAGAATGTTGAATATAATTTTAATCTTTGTTAATGATTGGGGCCATTAAAAAGTTCCAGAATCATCATCTTTACAATTATTCTCTAAGTATATTGCTGTGCATGTAAAAGGCTTAGGCCTTTGAATTTCTGAGGCACATCTATGGCCTGAAGTGTGCCCTACAGAAATTGCTTTGGGGAGTAAATTGGCGTAAAAAACATATATTATCATGATGCCTTTTTCATAGGATTTGCATAAAAGAATCCAAGCTGGCTAATAAACGATTTCAGTTTATCCTCATTTTATCATCATATGACCTCATGTATTACTAAATATGATCAAATGTTGTTACTTCCAATTTCAATGCCTTTACCTCTCCCTCTGGGAACTATTTCTAATCAAATCTGTGAGCTAATTCATCCGGAAAATGAGAAGTAGGAAAAGAAAAAATATCTTCCCAACACTCTATGAAACATGTCCATTAGGAGAAACTGCTATTAGAGGCAAGTTCTGAAACTACACAGGTATATACATCACTTTAGACATAGAGTTATTGACAAGATTACCTAGCTTTCTTACTCAGTTAAAATGTTTCTTTCAGGGAGCATCCAATTTTTTCAATTAAGTCCATTTTTAAAAAGGGAAATATAATCTATTATATTCCCAGATATCCTACTTTGGCTACTACAAAAAATGTAAATGCACTTATCTCACAAAAAAAGCTTTTGGCTATCTTTCCTGTATTAACTCATATTTGCATTTACTTTTTTATATTTACACATTTATAAAGTGTAAATAACCTGTTTGTCTTAAGCTGCAATGATAAAATCATAGCATGGTATATACCTCATGTTATCTGTCAATTTGCACATTAAGATATTTTTATCTTTTCTTTTGTGTTTTTCTTGTTTCCTCTTTCCTGACTAAGTTTCCTACATCTAAGCGCATCCTTTAAAGGCTTCTGCACTGTGTATTGATCTTGCCTTTCAGTAACATGGATCTGTCCCTGATCCCCTTCTGCTATCATCTCCTTTGGAGGGTTCTGTTTTTAGCTCCATGGCTCCTTTCACCATGCTCTTATTGCTTAGAACAACAACCCAACAGCAAGCACATCAATTGCCTTGGGAGGACTTTACAGTTGTACTCTATTCCCTTTTTCTTTTCATCCATTTGTCCTTTTTATTTTAAGTTTATTGATGCAAAGATTGAAGGTCAGCATTATCTATGCTTGCAAGTTGATTTCTGGTTGCCAGAATTTATCGAACACACACACAACAACCATCATACAGAACATAATGCATACCTTTTCTCCACTAAGTATGCAAAATGTTCATATCAGTTTTTTATAGTAAATTTATTAATGACACTATGTATAAATATTTATGTATTTTTAAATTTTGTTGTATAACATTTTTGGGCTCTTTCTCCTTTTCACATATAGTTCAGATTTTATGGAGCGACAATTCTGGTCAGAAGATCAGAATGATGTCAGGCAGGCCAGAATTACTACCCAGTGGCTATGTGAGCTTGTATAAGTTACTTAATCTCTCTAATCTTCAAATTGAAAAGACTGTCATCATGAACCTTTCAAATTTCATACATGGGCAAGTCATGTAACCTGCTTAGGGATATAACAGACAAGGTACAAACATAATAAATCTTGGTTCAGTGCTTCCTGCTGTTCTTGTTCTCATCATCAACGCTGCTATTGTTAACTCTCTTCTCCCCTTGAAATTTATTACCAAACTACAGAAATTGAGAATTCAGCTTAATAATTATTGAATTATTTTCTTCTAAATATTTCCAGCATTCTCATTGCTTAAATGCCTTTAAAAGATTTTATCCATATCGAATTAAAAATGTAATGCTATTCTTAATATGGGAGAGGAGAGGAGTGCTCCCATGTGCTAGTTAACTCCCCCAGAGCCAGACTGGGCTGAAGCCAGAAGCTAGGAACTCAACCTAGGTCTATTATGTGGGTGGCAGGGATCCAATAACTTGAGCCACAACCTGCTCACTCCCAGGATCTGCGAGGGGAAGGAAGCTGGAATCAATAACTGGAGCCAGATATTGAACCCTGGAACTCTCATATGGGATGCATGGATGAGTTAACTAGTTAACCAGTACCTTAACGCTAGACCAAATGCATACACAAAACTGCTTATTTCTGATGAAAATCTAGTTATTCCCAGATTTATAAATGGCACTGAATCTTATTTTAGTCAGAGATGTAAATGTCTTAGAAAAATATTGCACATGACTTATCACTAAGAATTGATAAAAGCAGTGCATCACCTCATAGAAATGGACATCAGACGCATGGAGAATACAATATAGACAAACTTCATTTAGTCCAACTCAACAGCACTTAGGTCAATCTTTGTGATTACTTTTGAACATGACACCACTCTTTTGGGTTATCACTGCTGTTTTGAGACAATGCTGCATGAAGTTTATGTTGCAGGGCATGTCTAGTAATTTCCTTGACAGCATCTAAATTATTAATTACTATTTTAACAGATGAAATATACTTTAAAATTATTAATATATATGCTATTGATAAAACAAAAAATAAATGAAGATATTATGAGGAGTATAATGTAGGAATAAAGTACTTCATTACTACACAATAGTCATTGCCACTTGAATCAATGTAGATATAAAGTGGAGTGAGATATTAAATATCAAGTGTTAATCTATTGAGTGATTTTTACTAGGAGGAATCCTGCTTTGCACGATGACTCCCTAAATTAGCTGAAAAGGAAAGCACATGAATGGCTTCTCTTGAAGGCATGTCTCACTCTTCTGATGACATTTCAATTATAACCTGGAGCTCTACAAACAATCGATTCCTAAAGGTCTAAAGATTGATCACTCTACACTCTGAAGGGCCTCTAATGACTACTGTTTGTAAATATTTTGCTCCATAAAAAGCACACTCTTACTAAATACTGCACTCTGAAGGGCCCCTAATGACTACTGTTTATAAACAGTTTGCTCTACGAAGCACATTATTAATAAAAATTTTAATATAATAGAACAAATGGAAGTTTCCAAAAACATTTATCAGACGACTACTATTCCTGATTTTGATTGGCTTCAGACAAACATAACATGGAAAGGATCATCATATACTTCAGAACTGCCAAGTGGGGAGACCAGTCCCAGTACATGGGTAAGAGAAACCAACTGGTTGATCCGGTTGTTTCAGTATCTCACAATGCACAATCTAGGATAAACCTTTTTTTCTGGTGGTTGTTCATTTAGGTTACTCTTCATAACAAAAGAATAGAACTGGGTATCATTTATACTATTGGCAGAACTAAAGGAGCTAAGCAACAGGCATGGCATTCCATTCAGTATTTTGTGTTTTCATCATTGGGCAGCACCCTCTTCAGAATTCAGACATGGGAGTGAAGTGGACAATAACTGCAGAGGCAGAGATACACTATTTAGCAAAAACTAAATTAATTATGATTATCCTTTCTTATTGATTTTTTGTACTGCATGCCTTTGAAGTGGAATACTACTGGTAAGTAATATTTACTGATCTTTTTATTTGCTGTAGTTGTGCTACGTGCATTACTACCTGACAATAAGTCCATGATAAAGGCAACATTAATACACCCGACTTACAAATGAAGAAAGTAGAATATAAAGAGGTACAGCAACTTGCCTAGCATCAAACATAAGTTAAGTTGCAGCCAGGACTGGAAGCCCTAAATGCCTGGTTCTGTCCTCCAAAATAAAAGCCATGTAGAGCCTAAACTTATTTTGAACTACATATGACCCAATGTCCATCTTTAATAACAAATATTTACCATCCTGAAAGGAAATGAATAAATCTATAGTCAGAAGTACTCAATCAGATGGAAAAATAAAACATTATTTAATATAGTAATAATTATTTCACTTAAAAATACTTCTAAATGAGCAAAGTTGTACACAGTCACACTAAAAGACTTATTAAAGAAGCCAGGCATTTACACCTAAGTGTAGTACCCTTTGAATATGGACATTTCAAATGCTCACTCAATGCAGGCTAGTCATATGGAACATTCAAATTGCATGAGTGGCACTTTTATTCCAAATCCAGGTTTCTGTTATGGGAAACAACTTATAGCAAAGTGTTTGATACTGTTGTTGCATTTTCAAAAAACACAGCAACTATTAAAACTATGATTCCTCTCTGCCCTCTCCTAAACCTCCAAGAAAATGTCCTCTGTGTTTATAACCAAAATGGATTTGTGTTCTACATGTAATTAACTATACACAAACATGATTTTCAGGTGTCTGAATGTTCAGGGGCAAAAGCAGGAGCTGGGCCGGCGCCGCGGCTCACTAGGCTAATCCTCCGCCTAGCGGCGCCGGCACACCGGGTTCTAGTCCCGGTCGGGGCGCCGGATTCTGTCCCGGTTGCCCCTCTTCCAGGCCAGCCCTCTGCTGTGGCCAGGGAGTGCAGTGGAGGATGGCCCAGGTGCTTGGGCCCTGCACCCCATGGGAGACCAGGAAAAGCACCTGGCTCCTGGCTCCTGCCATCGGATCAGCGCGGTGCGCCGGCCGCAGCGCGCCAGCCGCGGCGGCCATTGGAGGGTGAACCAACGGCAAAGGAAGACCTTTCTCTCTGTCTCTCTCTCTCACTGTCCACTCTGCCTGTCAAAAAAAAAAAAAAATAATAAAAAAATAAAAAAATAAAAATAAAAAAGCAGGAGCTGTTCGTGCATTACAAGGAGTCTAATCCTTTACCCACACTTATTGGAGCCAGTAGTGTGCACCTTCTTTTCTAACAACCAAAAATGCCTCCCTGGTTCAAGTTTGATTATATTCAAACAGAAACACCTCAGGTGAGAATTCTAAAATAGAGGAAGGTGGCAATGCAATACTTTTGCACACAATAAACACTACACAAATAGTAGCTATTATTAGATAATGAAAATTCAACATTTAAACAGAATTACTCTGAGAAAACTTATATTAGCTTAAACACAGATTATAACATTTATAGTTTCAAATTAATAAGCCTAAGCCTATTTGTGATATTTTAAATGATTTAAATTAAAAAAAACTGTAAGGAATAATGTGGAAAACTAGTTATAATTTTAATTATTTTACACACTACGAATGTTTGCATTTGTGCACATTTTATTGCCCACATGATACATGCAGACTTTTCTCCAAAACAATCATAATAATGATATAACCAAAAACTTGAATTTAAAATGCTTCATTATTCACATTTCATAATTCTCATCCGATCCATTCAAACCTAACTGTCGCTCAAAGCTCAGGCCCTTTTCATGGTTATAAATTGTATTTTAGAACTCTGAGCCTTTTTACTGCCCATAAGTCATTTTATAATCTAGCATATAATGAAAGGATAGTCTACAACATTAATTACAAGGTCAGTTCAGTGTTAAAGCAGAAACTTATTGAATATTATTTTTGTAGAAGCAGCTAAATTCTATCAGATTTAAACTTCTCTATAATGAATACTCTATATCAGAGTCAATTCATGGAAAAACACATGTTCTATGGTAACATGTCTTTTCTTCTCTGAAATAATGCTAGTAATTAAAGATTTTCAAAACTTCATCCTGTCAATTTCAGATGTGATTAAATGTTGACTTTATAAAGATTGAAAATGTCAAATAATTTCAAATAATTTTGTTTTTTAAGTTCATGTTTTAATAGATCTAAAAATTCTAGTCCCACCTGATTGTTCCACTTAGAGAATATTAAAATTAATAAAGAAGAGTAATAAAAGGAATATTCTATAGTATTTAAATGATATTTCCTTTAAAAGGTTGATTAACAATTTTGTTTAAAATCAAGCCATTTAAAAATTATTTTTAGGGTCAATAAGATGACAGAAGATAGACATATATAAAATTAACCTCTATCTATAACCATAAGTCCATAGTGATTAATGAACTCAAGAAGTTTAGCTGTATGGTCAGGAAAAGGGTAAACACCAATGAACAGTAAAAGTTTAAAATTAGATCATTTCCCTTATTTTAGTATCAGGCTACTAAAATAGACTTGAATGAGATTTTTAAGATGAAACACTAGAGGTGTTACCTATTTGACTTCTCTGTACCTCAGCTTTTTTGTGTTTATATTTGTAGAAGATCTTAAGGATGCATTCCAACTTCGTAGTCTACAGTATTTATATCTGTAATTCCATCAAACTTATTTTTTTTCCTATCTAGCAGAACACGTTCTGCTTTCTGCCCTAAAAGAGCCAGCAGTGGAAATTGTATCAGGAGCTCCAGTTAGATTTTACATCATCTAATATAAACCATTTCCTTATATGTCTGTGTTTTTCACCATCCTTACTCATATTCTGGGGATTTCTTCCTATTCCAACTCTTTAAATCCAGCCTCCCACTTCAGTATGTCATAAATAAGCAGGTAAAATTGTCACGAAGCATAGGGAAATATTTCTTCAGGTTCTAGGTAAGGCTGATTCGCTTTCCTTTGTGCCAAATCTTACACTTACCTTTACACCTTTACAAATGGAATGGTTTAGGCAAAGGGAGAAGTTGTCTCTGCCCAGCTCTGCAGAGACCCTTGAGAAGGCAGAAAAATCACTAGGAACTTAGGTTTTAGTGGTGCATGTTCCAAGAGGAACTTGATGAGGCACTGGCTATGTGATTTTAACACCTTCTCTTCTTTTCCAAAAAAGAGAAAGACTCCATGTTTGTCAGTAAATGTGTCTCTAAAGGTTGATGAAGAAAACTTTTTTAAAAAATATGTATTTATTTGAGAGTCAGCGTTACTGAAAAAGGAGAGACAGAAAGAACTCTTCCATCTTCTGGTTTGCTTCCTAAATGGCCACAGTGGCTGGGACTGGGCAAGAAACTTCTTTCAGGACTCTCATGTGGGTTCATGGGCCCAAGAACTTGGGCCATCCTCCGCTGCTTTCCCAGGTGCTTTAGCAGGGAGCTGGGTCACAAGTGGAGAAGCCAGGAGTAGAACTAGCACTTATATGGGATGTTGGCCCTGCAGATGGTGGCCCAATCCACTACACTATAGCACTGGCTACAACAAGATTACTTGAAGTTGACCTAATAACTATGATGTGACTGCTAAAGATAAAGTAAGCTAGTTGGAATCACCATGGCAGAGGACTAAGTTCTTGCCTTTGAAGATCTCTAAGGCAGTGGAAAGTGTAATAGGGAACATATTAGTCAGGGTTTTCCATAGGAAAAGAACCAATAGTTAACCAATGTTAATATCATTTAACATATATATATATATAAAATTCAAATATTAATAACATTTAACATAACCCTGATAAACATACTTGAAATAATGTTGGATCAAATATCTGGGTACCCTTCGGCCCAATTAGGTTGACAAGCAAAATTATCCATCACAGGGAGTGTTGACACATCACAGCAATGGTAATGGTAGTTGCAGACTAAACAACACTGTTATGAGAATGGAGAACTCTCAGGGCCTCTTTCAATTCCAGAAGCAACACTGACAGGTTTGATGCCCTGTAGTGTTACAAGTAATACCCAGTATGGGTGATACTTCATTTTTATATGACAGCCTTGGAGGGATAATGAGCATCCTCAATTGGAATTTAAAAAAAAGTAGTTTTTGCACTGAAAATATTAGGATGAACTGTGATAAGAAATGAAGAAATAGTAGCCTCCGTGATGTCCAAGAAAGATGATGGCTAACTTTTTCTTGCTTTGTTTTGTTTTAAATTAGCATTTTAGTCAACTTGGCCCTTGATCTCCATGATTGCAAAATGTTGGTAATAACTTATCTGCCCAACAAGGTAATACTGGTACCATAAATTCTGGCATAAATACAACAAAATATAAGGACATTTACAAATGTGGAAGAAGGAAATGTGAGTAAACAATATTTGTGCTATAGGGATTTCTCTTAAAGTGAGAGTAGTCTAAATGCTCATGGATAGGATGCAACAGATAAAATAGGAAACAGGACTTATAGAATCCAGACTGCCAATAGTTACAACATGCTAAAATCGTAAGAATATACAGTACCTTGAAAGAATAAAAAGAAAAGAGCCCTTTCTGAATAAAAGTTGTACATGTGATAAAAATGATGGCATGTATAAAAATGAGTTAATTAGACTAATGGAATGATAAGGAGAGGAAGTAAAGCTGTTGCAAGAGAACTAAATAAAGCAAGATGTGTTCAATGGTTGGATTTTTCTCTCTGCTATGTGTTATATATAACCATACATTATAGCTACTTGACAAAATGGAAATACAAGAACTACAACGTTGATATTGATACTCTGAATCTGGCTACTTCTAACTTCTTTTATCCATTGATAATTAAGATAGTTTTTAGTTACATGAGTTTTTCATTAGTTAAAAACACAAGAACAGCCTGTGTGTTGTAAAGTACAGAAAGCATATTGTAAAACACCACCATCTTATCATCTTACTTTCATAAAAAATGAATATTTAATATCCATTTGTGTAAAACAAGATAAAAAAGACTATGAGGAAATGGCTCAACATGGAAGTGAATTAAAATTTTAAGTTATTTTCTCTGTAATGTCAAAGGAGATATTGAAATATCTTCTCTTTGTTTGCCTATATTCCTCAACAATTTTTATAATGAACCAATGCAATTTTTGTAGTCTGAAAAAGCAGTGTTTACTTGTTTGTGAAAGTTACGTTATTTGATTCAGCCTGTGTCTCTTCCACTCAGTTTTTAGGATTTGCCTTCTAAGCTTCATCTATTTGAAAAGAACCAGTAGCTACAACATGTTTCTACATAAGGTGAATGAATGCATCCAACACCACTCTGTAACCTGCATTTATTATCTAAAAATCTACATGGACAGATGACACTTATGCATGCTATCTTCCCTTAATCTGTCACTGAATATGGCATGGGAAAGTTAGTTACAGGGATACCCGATAGCAATGTTAAGAAAATGGTAGGGTCCAGCACTGTGGTGCAGTGCTGGCATCCCATATAGGTGCCAGTTTGAGTCCTGGCAGTTCAACTTCCAATCCAGCTTTCTTCTTTCCTGGGAAAACAGTAGAAGATGGCCTAAGTCCTTGGGACTCTGGACTGGCATGGGAAACCCAGAAGGAGCTCCTGGCTCCTGGATCATTTCAGCTCTAGCCATTGAAGCCATTTGGGAAGTGAACCAGCAGATGGAAGACCTCTGTCTCTGCCTCTGCCTCTCTGTAACTCTACCTTTCAAATAAATAAATAAATAAATAAACCTTAAAAAAAAGAAAATGGAAAATTAATTTGTTAGTTTTATTTCCTAGGGTGTAAAAGAGATTACAGCAAGGTAATATCTGATATAAATACATCTTATGTCATGCAAAATTTATTAAAGAAAATGTGCAGAAATTATCAAATTGTAGAGTACTAGAGCTGGAAGAGTTGTGACTTTAAAAAAAATACTGAGATAAATTTATTTGTCAACTGTCTTCACAGAAATGTCTGTTCCTTCCTATGATTTCTTTTCTTTGTTTAAGCATTTGTGGAAAGCTTAGTGTGGGCCAGGCACTGTGAAAATGTCTGGGAAAGAGAGATGAATAAAATGAACAATCTTGATCACAAGGAATTTGAAGTCTATTGAGTGAAACAGGTAAATTGTAGGACAATTATAAGATTTTTAAGGACCAAGAAGGAAAAAATTATAGGATACAGGGGAAAACTAACAGAGCAGAGTGTAATTTTTCTACTGTATTTTGATAGCTTTCCCTTTCAAAAATAATTATTTTGTGACTAATTTTCCATTATAAACTCTTTAAACTGGCCTTCTTAATTTTAATGAGGGCTAACACAAAATGCTTTAAAATTTTTAAATTTATATTTAATTTGAAAGTCAGAGAGAGATAGTAAGAAAGAACTTTCAACCCCCAATTCCTTCCCCCAATGTCCACAACATCCAGAAATGGGCCAGATGGAAGCCACAACTCTGGAATTCAATCTGGAGCTAACATGTGTGTACCAGTGACCCAAGTCCTTGAACTTGAACCACCACGTGCTGACATCCAGGGTATACACTTGTAGGAACCTGGAATTAGAAGCAAAGACTAAACTTGAAGCTAGACATTCCAGTATGGCACCTTAACTGCTGTACCAAAAGCCTGCCCCTATGGCAAAGTGTTAAGAAACATACTCCAACGACACCAACATCAAAATTTAACCAGTCTCATATCCATCAGATAAAGGACAAAAAGACCTGTATTGAGATAATTATTTTTCAGTGGCTACTACATTTTTCAGTGTTACAACTTTGGTTTTACTTCATCCTGAAATGCAGCCTTACACATTTCCAAAAATCATTTTGTCAATTCAAATTTCATTTGTTCCTCTTGATTGACTGAGACATGCCTAGTGCTTCTTCCAACTCATTCTTATGTTCTCTGGGGAGACAAAGTTAACTTCAAGGTGTTGCAGAATAAAATCTTCATTGATTTTTGCTATAAAAGTTTTCTCTGATGATGCAAATAGAAAATCAACACAAAAAGTGTGGACAGTTGAGACAAAGGCTCTTTGTGCAATGAACTATTTTCCCCATTTAAAAAAAAAAAAGAGGGAGAGAGACATACTGCCTGCTTAAATCCAACAGAAGTCCTTTGCATTCTGTTAACATGTAAATGGTATGTGGCTGTCCTTTTGAAGTCACAAAGACCAGATATTTGGATTTGGAATGGAAAATATAGGAGTTCTACCAGTTTTTGTGGTAAACATGACTACTGATAGTGTTCTCTTCTAAACTCTAAGTGGAGAAGAGAGTGCATTTGCTTTTCTTATCCTCTGAATGACTGGCTAATGGCTTCAGTTCCACAAGTCTAGCTCCTCTAAGAAAAAAAAAAATATATCACGCTGCATGCAAACTTCAATGCAGTCACAAGAGTACATTCCATTTCCTTACAACAACAAACAAAAACCAAAAAATGTTTTAGGTTCCTGGGTAAATGTGGCAGTATAACGTTTACCAGTCACATTTCTGTAAAGTGATCCTACTGTATAAGATTTCTATTACTTGTGGCGCGAAAAGAGAAGGCAGATGGTAGCATGTCAGATGCTAAAGAAAGAAAATGAGCATCTTTTAGAGTATTCCACTGGCCGGCGCCGCGGCTCACTAGGCTAATCCTCCGCCTAGCGGCGCCGGCACACCGGGTTCTAGTCCCGGTCAGGGCGCCGGATTCTGTCCCGGTTGCCCCTCTTCCAGGCCAGCCCTCTGCTGTGGCCAGGGAGTGCAGTGGAGGATGGCCCAGGTGCTTGGGCCCTGCACCCCATGGGAGACCAGGAAAAGCACCTGGCTCCTGGCTCCTGCCATCGGATCAGCGTGGTGCGCCGGCCGCAGCGCGCCAGCCGCGGCGGCCATTGGAGGGTGAACCAACGGCAAAGGAAGACCTTTCTCTCTGTCTCTCTCTCTCACTGTCCACTCTGCCTGTCAAAAAAAAAAATAAAATAAAAAAATATAAAAAAAAAAATAAATAGAGTATTCCACTGGAAGTACTCAAAATTGCAGACAGATAACTGGAATCCAAATTCATGAGTAAATAAAACTGACTTTCTGTAAACAATGGCCAAATAAATGCTTGGACAGTGCAATAGTTTATCCATATTTATATAATAATATGGATAATTATAGTGATCATATTGCATGGCTGTTATCTACTCAAACCAATAAATATATCTTAAAGCTCCATCAAACTGTCCAATTAGCCACTTCCACATACACATGCACCACTTTATAACAATCACAGGATGTGGGTTTGTGCACGTGTGTATGCTCATGTACATACAGAGGGATATAAAAATACAGTTTTAAAACACAGGACCTCACTGCATATTTTAATGCTGTCTAGGCAGAAAAACATGTTCCAATTTTTTTTCTCCCTACCCTTTTCCAAAGACAAATGGATTCGTTCCATTGAACAATCTGTTTATAAGAGCTATAGCTCCTTGGAATTTAGTAAAGTATAAAAACTAATATTTCTTAAATATTTTTTAGTAAAGACAAGTACAGAACAATGAACAATGAGCTACTTTCTTAAAGAGATAAATCACATTTTTCTTCAAGTTCATAAAGCAACTAATGCTTGCAACTCAAAAACATTTCTGTGGCAAGCTGATAACTGCATAGGTTATCCATAGATTTTAGTATTTGTGTTGTGCCAGGTTCCTGTTCAGTAAAACTCCAGTTATCTGAGCCTATATTCTCTTTGGGAGAAGTCTAGGATTCCTGAGTGCAGAGCTTGCTACCGATTCAGAATTCTTTCTTTTTGGCTATCATATTAAGTCCCAACTGTGCAGTCTGGAATCCAATGCTAACTACTGATCAGAATTCACACAAACTTTGTGATTTAGTTAAAACATCTTTATAACAGTTTATTCTGTGTTTCAGTCCTCTATATGTACAGCAAGACTTTCTCCATATGACTTAGTCATCAATAATCTTTCTTTTACTTGAAACCTCACTCCCAATTTTGCCTATTGAGAAGAGCCAAACATTTATTATAGAAAGTCTATTATTTTATGATGCATGGCAATAAATTACTTTGTCATTCATCTATAGGATTATGTATTTTCCTCTGTAAGCAAATTTCAGATGACCTAAGGGCAGAAACAATGCTCTTGATCAATTGATTTATTGACTCAAAAGCATTTATTGAGTTTTACTTAAAGACCAAATATTGTCCTCTGCCCTGAAGATAGAGAGATGACAAAGAATTGTTCTTGGCTTTCAAGCCAATAATTGCTAGTAGAGAGTCATAAAAGAAGGGTCTAAACTAGTGGTTCTCAAACTTCAGTGTGTATCAAATCACCTAGAGGGCTTATTAAGATACAGACTGCCCCTATCCATGCCCTGAACCCCTGCAGTGTTTCTGATCCCATAGGTCTGAGATGGGGTCTGAGTATCTATATTTCCTAACAAATTCCCAAATGGTGCTGATGTTGCTGATCCTTTGAGAGTGATTTAGAGAAGGGATAGACAATTATGTAGGAAATGCAGGTGTAAAGATACAATGGGGTAGAGAGCCTACTGTACTCAAGCAGCAACAGGAAGGTTGTGTGGTGGGTTTAGAGTGTACCTGGGGGCAAGGGGAGGAATTGCAACATGTCATTTGTAGATTTTTGAATGCCTTGTCAGGGGATTCTGAATGGATTTTTAAAGTCTTGCTGAAGAGTGTGGATTTTAGGAGCACGAAGAGACATCAAAAATTTGTAAATAAGGGCAGTATGTGATCATTCCTGAGCTTTAGTTTTTAGCACAAAAACCACAGAGGATCTGATATATTTACATAGAGAATTGTCTGATACTGATACTTAATCCTAAAACATGAAAATTATTTTTTTTCATTCAACATTGATGGCGAGGTGCTATGCTTCATATTTACAGTCAGTCTCAGCTTTTCCCAGCTGGCCAATTTTAACAACCTCCTTATATTAGCAAGTTCCACTCACAAACAGCATCAACATTTCTATTCATGTGTTTCATAGACTTTTCAAACTATTATAGCATGAAACATTCATGTAATTGTTTTTTTTTTTCTGATCAGGAATTTGGAGGTCAAATTAAGTAAATAAATTAATGTAACCCAAGCAGTTAATAACCAAGACAAGATTACAGTGTCACTATCTAAGTGTTCTATTTGTTATAAGAATAATGCACATAAATAAACTTAAGTATTTAATTGACTACAATATGAATACCTATGATCAAGTATGCACCTACTCAGGCAATAGTAACAAATTCACAGCAGCATGGAACCCGTTTTCAGAGACGATAGACACAATACACTTCTTAGAAGCAATGAAATACAGTTAACACAAAATGACTTTCCAGGACCTCTATTTTGTTCATAAGTGGCAAAGAAAATGACATGACTTTGATGATTCATTTTTTCCTCTATCTTATTTCCAGGCAGCAGAGTGTCTGGTACTTTAAGAAATCACCTATCATCTTCTAAACCACAGAAGTTAAGCCAAAACACAGAAGACTACTGTAAGAAATACACTCCTTTGAGAACCTTGGCTGTTTTGAGATCCTTTGCTGTTGGAAATTCTCAGGGATTTAGTTGGTGGAATGTTAATTTCGTGACCATATCATAGCTTTTAGTTTCACTGTACAACTCTGACATCATGCCTTCATTTTTATCTCCCAAACACAAATAATTTTATTACAGGTACATGTACTTCAACATTTTTCTCTACACAAAATAATCAATTTTTAATTAATTCTTACTAGCATTTTATCATTTTTTAATAATTTTTCTTATTTGATTTTTATTGATAATGTGGATTTTGAATAGATATTACCTTTCATTTTTAAATGTGCGGGCATCAATGTGAATAATCTGTTGCTGAAACACAACAGAAATTAATCCAGATCGCATAATATTGTTATTTAGCTGGCAAACCACTTTAGCATCCAGCCACCACATTTTGTCACAGAATAAGGAATTTATCCTATTAAATTATATTTAGCTTCCATAAACTTGGAGGTTATTATATATATTCACTTCTTGAGGATAACGACTAAAAGCACTTAATTGTTCAACTGTGTGGACTGGGTGATATATATATTTCTACTCACATAAAGCTTGCCAGTTCCTTCAAATACTTCTCGTCGACCTCATTGGCCTTTTGATCTCAATGACTTCTCTGATTTCAATGACCTTTTGCCTTTCCCCTTAACATTTTGATGTCCAATCATGTGGAACTTCTGGATACTTCTAGGACAAGTCATACTCTTTTATGCTTTATGGTCATTCAAGCTATTGTGCTCTGTTCTGACCTCCCTCTATATTATCAAGTTTCTGCTCACCCTCTCAGTGTAACATATGTCAACTTCTTCCTGAAGCTGGGTCTTGCATTTTATTGGAGAAGAGACATCTTCAATTCCACCACAGATATTACTATATCTATTTTGGAATAATATAATGACCTTAATGTTGTTCTCCCCTACTAAATCAAGATTATACTATTTAGCAATGCATAAAATATACTACTCAATAAAATCATTTCAAAAAATTAGTACGTGAACAGTATCTGTACACTTACTGACACTGTCTTTACATCCATACCTCCCATCATCTTTTTAGCCCATTACACATATTTTTTTTGCTGCATGATTACAATGAAAATATCTTTGGTCAAGGTAAACTATAAGCTCCATATTGCTAAATTCAATGGTCCATTCTTCTGTTTGTCTAATTGAATTTTCAGCAGAATTTGACCTTTTCTTATTGACTAGCTTGAATTATTTTCTTCACAAACATCAAACTAATCTTGTCTTCTGTGTCATAGTCATAGTTTTCTAGAACCCTTTATATGTTTGTTATCCTCTTCCTACTTTGAAAATTACAGTTCATTCTCAGCCCGCTTTTCTGAACTTTCTTCCTGAAAGAACTGATTCAATTCCCTTGTCTTTAAAAACTATCTAAGAGCCTATTACTCCCATATTACAGGTATTAACCAGTTCCAATTTCTTTCTTAACTCATCTATCCAATTTCCTTTTAAGCATTTACACTTGAATGTCTAATGAGTCCTTGAAACTGAACATGATCAAAGGAAAACTCTTAATGCCATCTCTCTTAGGATCCAACTTTTCCTTCTCTACTTTTCCCCATTTCCCCTGGCAATGAACTTAGGGAACCTTCTCAATTATTCTCAGCAGCACATTTAATCAATCACCACAAATCCTGTCACTTTTCCCTTCAAAAGGATCCTAAATGCAAGCTCTCTTACTATTTCCACCACTCTACTTTATTGTGAGTCAGCTCTAATGTGGACTGTTAGGGAAGCTTGCAATGTCATCTTTATTGTCTACCCAGCAACAAAGAATCAGGCCCTTCATTTCTGTACTCTAAATATTCCAATGATGTCCCATCAGATTTGGAGCAAAAAATAAATTCTCTACCATGGCTTATGAGATCCTGTATGTTTTTGTCCTGACCTACTCTCCAACCTCATTTTTCCCCATCCTTCTTTTACACTGGGATCCTTGCTATTTCTTTAATAAGTCATTTCTCATCTCAGTGCTCACGCCCTTGTTATGGAATATTTCTCTTCCAAATATTCCTCAATCTTTCTGCTCTAATTAACCCTTATCTCTCCTCAAATACTGCCTACTAGAGAAGCCATGCCTACCCATGTAGTCTAAACTAGCCCACCTTCAGCATCATGTTCTATCCCCTTAACCAGATTAATTTCCAGTATATATTACTATACAATGTCAAATGTGTATATATGTAATCAATAAATATCACTAGTTTATTATCTGGATCTCTACTGGAAAATAAATTTCATGAGAGTAGAGACTTAGTTTTGTGTCTGCAGTAACTGGCCTATAACATGTCTTTGGTAAATATGTGAATACATGAACACACTGAAGGGATACAAGCTATACCAGTATGATATGTATGTTATTTTGGGCTAAGGGCTTTTGAGAATCAACAAATACAGGAAGACTATTTCTCTATACTTCTTAGCTACCTAAAATCAGAGCTTTCCAAAAAGATTCAGTTGTTACAAATCTCCCTTTAAAGGGAGATTCCTGTATTGGAGGAGAGGTGACTCCTGCCACCAGTGAAGAGACGTAATCACTGAGAAGAGAAATGGCATAAATAGGCCTTATTAAAACATGCCTTCCTTGCCTTTAGTTCCTCCATAGTTCTCCATTAATTTACCAACATGCTTGACACTTGAAATCCTAATGCCCTTTCCTTATTAAGATTAGATAAGCCCCAAATTCTAGCTACTTTTTGAGATACTTTTTCTGTAAGCTCCCATACAGTTATGGGGATAAACTTTGTATTTTTATTGCTGAACTGCCTTTTGTCACTTTAATTTGCAGGCTCCTAAACAATGAACTTAAGAGGCTAGAGGAAAAGTTTTTCCTCCCTGACAACATAAATGGACACATCGATAAATGGATAGCTTGAATAAATTTCCTCATGCTTTAGAGACTCACTCCATTACTCTTTCTATTGATCACACCACCAATGCCAGGCAAGAAATTGAAATTGTAAAAGAAAGGGCATTAGACGTGTTAAAAGGCTACCCTAGAGAGTGACCACATTGAGAAATGGTCCATGTGGTCCTCATTTCATCTCAATCTTAAGCTAAACAGTTGAGTGGGTCAGGATGGGGGATGGAGACCTCACTTGGCTTTTAGGTCCCAGTGATAAAATTAATAAATACAAATATGACACATGAAAAAGATTGTTACTTTAACACAGTAAAGGTTATTGTTTACTGTAATTTTATGTTTTCATAGGTCCCCAGATGCACCAGTGTCCCACCCTTAAAAGGAGAAGCTCCATGGTTTTCACAGACACAGTCAGCTGCCAAAATACCATTCAAGCAGGTCCTCAGAGCCTCCATAAGTCTCCTTACTGCAATGATTGTGTTTTCACCCCTCCAATCTCTTTGCAGTGCCATTAAATACCTTCTACTGAAAGTCAGCCAGAAGTTCATAGAGGCACACTGAGAAAAGTGTGAATTTTCGGTCAATTTTTCAGGTTATTAATTTCACATATGTCAATTCTTACATTTCCTAATCAAGAGTGGAAGGCTACCTTCCAGGTACTTTATTTCAAACCCAAGAAGGTGCTTTGGATAGAGAAGATATTTAGCAAACAGCTTTGGGGCATAGTCTGGACAGGGGTCTTCCACAAGGACCTAAAAGGATTATCATCAGAGACAAAAAAATTGTGAGCTTCTGTTACTAACTAGAGACCTGACAACCAGAAAGACAGGATGGAGCAGAATTACTGAAGCTCAAGCCATATGTAGTCATCTATATCCATTTTTACCCTGAGAACCTGATAGTAGATAACACTTATAGTCATCTCAAGAGATTTACCCTTGGATACAGCCCTATGTTCTAAGATGAGGGACAACTGAGAAGACTATAATGGAATTGCATTTCCCCAGACCAAACACACTTAAGGGTTTATAACTAGAATCGCCCATTTTTTTAATTATTATTATCCATGATACTCTTCCATGAACTTTTTTTTTTTTTGACAGGCAGAGTAGACAGTGAGAGAGACAGAAACAAAGGTCTTCCTTTGCCGTTGGTTCACCCTCCAATGGCCGCCACGGCTGGCGTGCTGCAGCCGGCGCACCATGCTGATCCGAAGGCAGGAACCAGGTGGTTCTCCTGGTCTCCCATGGGGTGCAGGGCCCAAGCACTTGGGCCATCCTCCACTGCACTCCTGGGGCACAGCAGAGAGCTGGCCTGGAAGAGGGGCAACTGGGACAGAATCCGGCGCCCCGACCGGGACTAGAACCCGGTGTGCCGGCGCTGCAAGGTGGAGGATTAGCCTATTGAGCCACGGCGCCGGCCCTTCCATGAACTTTTTAAGAACCCTACTATGGGCTAAGCCTGGAAAATTACTCTCAGTACCTGTGTTCCTAAGTGTGTGGTTTTCATAGTATGGCTGTTTGATCAGCAACATCAGTATGACTTGTCAACTTGTAGCAAAGGCAAAGCAAATTCTTAAATCGTATCCATGGCTGCCTTATCAGAAACTCTAGGGATGGGGCTCAGAAATCACTATTTTCACAAGCACTCCAGGTAATTCTATTATAGGATCAAGTATGAAAACCATTGCCCTAGAATATTAGAAGCTACATGGTTTGGAGCAGATAGTTAGAACTGCCGTAGCCCTTTGGCATTGAAGATCGCCTGGCAGTCCTGAGTGCCATAGTATGTGTATTGACAAGTGGCAGGTTCACACTGCAGCCTTTCCCATAGCTACAGCCTGAAGTTCTGTCCTGGGCCTAAAACTAAGATTAGGTGAAAACAGAGAATTCCTTGAATCAAGTTCCTATCATTCAGCTTCTAGTGGGATGAACACGATACTACCCAGACCTTCTTTGAGCCATCATCTACCAGTACTGTCTCCTTGTCATTTGACTTGTCCACAGTAATGTGAGTTTCTGTATCTTCCTCGTATATACATAAAGCATTGACAAAGCACTGGAGAAGCACAGCTGAGGTCTTTGCCCTCTGGGAGCTTAGTCTTAATCATTCCTGATTCATGTTTACCTGCAGGTCATTATGCAAACTATTTCTTCCTCCAGAGGTATGCTTCCTTCCCTTCTCTGATTTCACAACACTGGTAGCTATCACACCCTGTGCTCACTCCTTTTAAAGCATGATCTTGTAGTTCTTTGATTATATAGCTGACTCTCCTCCTCAATTCGGAACTTGTTGAAAGCCGCGGCCATCTATCGTCTATCATCAGCATATTGCACAGTTCATATTTTCAGTGGGTAACTGGCAATTTTTTGATGAATGAATGAAAATGATACACTGTATTTTAAGGAAAAAATATTTATTCTAGAATACATGTGTCTTCAACGTCTCAACATATTTGTGAGAGCACAAAGGGAAATCATTTAAATGAATTTGCCTGGGAGTTTTGACTTCTGCTTTTGATTTCACTTCTAATCAAGGCTCTCAGCTGCTTGTTTCCAGTTACCTTTTTGTACTAAAAGTGTACAAATTCAGTTGGCAATGCCCAAAATTTTCAGGGTTACTTGAAATTATAGTCTGATACTCTAAGTTGGTTTATGAGCCATCATGGTTGATTATCAACAACCTGCAAGATTGATGGGCATGGAAAGTACTTTAATCACTACCAGATCCTGGCTTTCCTGATTTATAGACCAACCACAATTGTGGATCAAGCCAAACTTCAGAAATTCGGCTGTTCAGATCCAAATTGCAGTCAGACTGTGGCATTATTGATGTTGAATTTTCAGGTCAATATAACAAACACGTCTAGCAACTGGATAAGAAGCAAGCCTGGAAGGATGAATATTATTTAGAAGTGAATGATTTGGGAAGAATGATGTTCCTTCTCTTTGGTAAGTGTAGATACAAAGCATTTGGCTCCATCTACAATTGAAACAGTATCCATGGTAGTTATGTTTAGTGCATTTGGAAATAATAATTCGAGATAGGGGAGACAAAGAATGAATAAGCAGCCAAGGAAATGTGGCAGTCACAAAGAGGCATTTTATCTGCTGGTTCTTAATCAGGACAGACCTGAATATTCACATTTATAGCACAAAAACCGAAAGGAAGGGCTAGAGTGTAAAAGGCCCTTCATCTTGGTCAGGCTCTGCAGGGTGTTCTCCCTGCAGCTGGTGGACCCCTGCCTGTCTCTGATGCTTGGACCTGCAGGTGCTGGCGCTGGCCCCCGACCTCCTGAAATAAGCGTCTTGCTCTTCTCCCAACTGATTTTTGCTGCCTGTAGACTGCTGACAGGAAGTCAGGGGATGACAAAAGGTCTCTCAGTTAGTTAAAGGCTTGACTAATCAGCTAGATAATCTTTGTTCCTTGAACCTTTTTTAAAATAAAGTTTCAAAAATGTGCTAATACATCTCATCAATTTTATTCAAAAGGCTATAGAAGTATAGAAGCAGTCTGTGGAGAGAAGAGGGGATTGGTAAGAGTCAAAAAAGGAAAAGTGTGTGTGTGTGTGTGTGTATGAGAGATAAATGGCAGGGAGAGAAAGAGGCGAGAATGAGAATATATAAGTCCATATATGCTAAAAAAGAAAAGTAACAAAACTGGGAGGCAAAGGCTAGTTGAAACCTTGGTAGGGCACAGACAACAGTAGCATATGTGAGGCAGAAAATAAATGAGTAGTTTTCATTTTTAAATTTCTCAAGCTTATTTTTTTTTTCAACCATTCTGAAGTAAGCACTAAATGTGTCTCTAGGGATAACTGAGAAACAATGATTTCATGCCGCCCTATGGGGCAAAGGCCCCATGTTTTTATTTGCTCTGGGACTCAGGTCTTGAGTCCCCTTCCTTGGCGAGGCAGGGAGAATTTAACTATCTCCTAACTAGTTTTCTTACCTTCATTCTATTTTCCTTTAATGTACAGGTCAGACTACAGGAGAGGGCTTTCCAAAATCCAAGCTCATTCAAACATTTGCCAGTATAAGTTTATTCTATGATCATTTTACAGTCTAGCTTAAAGCATTAGTTCTCAGAGAGAGATCAAGGCCAGAAACATCAACCTCACCTGGGAACTTGCTAGAAATGGAAGTTCTGGACCCACCAAAGGACCAGCAACTCTGAAAGCATATCTCAGTAACCATTGTATGACAAACCATTCAGATTAGTCAACCAGTGTTACTGGTTGTAACACTTTGATATGTCTACTAGTCAGGAGGGGAGTGTATTTTCAATGGAGAGAGAGAGAGGGAGAGAGAGGGGGAGGGGAAGGGAGAGAGAGAGAAAGAGAGACAGAGAGAGAGAGAGAGAATGAATGAATGAATGAGTCCAGGTCTTCACCCTCTGACACTGATTCAGTATAAAGGTAAAGAATATGCAGCTTTTACTGAGGCACTCAGATGACTTGGAAGGTGTCTTATGGATTACATTTAGAGAAATGTTGGCCACTGGATAGACAGTATCTGAACCACTAAGTGCAACGTGTAATCTTCCACCCTTCTCCCCGTGTTCTCCTCTGTACCCCTCTTTCTTTCCATCCCCTTTTCACAAATTTAATACCATGTACTGTCACACTGCTCTAACCTTCAGGGAGTCTCCTGCACCTGATGAACCTCCACATGTTTTCCTTGCCTATCCAACTGTACTCCCCATATTTTATGAAAAGTTATCCTCAGTTCTCCTCAAGCAAAGCATATTCTTTTTATACTTCTTCAGCAACACATTGTTCATAATGATGTATGTGATTAAGGTCTTTGCAAGCTCTGGGTTTATTCTTGTTTTCATTCAACAATTATTTATGTGTCACCTATTTCTTTTTCTTAACGGACTAGGTTAGGCCCTAGGAATATAAGAGAAAATGAAGTAGATACAGTTCCTGCCCTAATGGAGCATAAAATACAGATTCCAAGCATAACTGCACAACTTATTAGCTGCATGATCATAGGTACGTTATTTAAGTTCTTAGTCACAATGTCATCAATTGTAAATTAATGATAATTGCAACTGTACAGAACTATGGCTAAGGCTTAATAGTGAGAGGAAGGAACACAGGGCAGAACACCATTTCCATAGTAGGCCTTCAATAAATTGGACCTTTCATTACATTATTTAACATCTCTCCCAATTTGATTGTTTTAAGTATTTATCTCCCCCACTGGCATGCTTATTTGTATTTGAGTTCCAGGTTGTTATCACAGTGCCTGCAACATAACTGACACACTGTAATTCCTCTCTAAATGTTTTTGAATAAATAAAGTGCATGTTGGCAGGCAAATTGTGTTCCCTAATGTGAACCATTTTGCTCTTATGTATAAAAATAAGGCAAAACTGCTCCTATGGACTTCAGTGGTGATTTTTTTATTGTTGATTTTTTTGACAGGCAAGAGTTAGTAAGAGAGAGAGACAGAGAGATTATTGTTGCTATTTTAAGATTGCACTACTAATAAAAACTCCTCTCACATTGAACATTACAAGATACGTTAATTTTATCTAAGTAATGCCCTGTCATTTATATTGTATCCTCTCATCTGTTCTTCAAAATACAAAAATTAGAAAGGGATACATGTTACAAATCTACTTTATTTTTAAAGATTCTTAAAAATTTATTTGAAAGGCAGAGTTACAGAGAGATTGAGAGACAGAGAGATCTTCCCTCTGTTGGTTCACTCCTCAAATGGCCACAAAAGCTGAGCCAGGCTGAATTAGGAAATAGGATTCCCATGTGGGTGGCAGAGACCCAAGCACTTGGCCCATCTTTTGCTGCTTTCCCAGGTGCACTAGTAGAGAACTGGATCATTAGTGGAACAGCAGGGATATGAACTGGTGCCCATTTGGGATGCCGGCATTGCAGGTAGCACCTTAATATGCTGTGCTACAATGCTGGCCCCACAAACCTACTTTTTAAAAGCAGTTAAAGAATGCTGTGAAGACTGAATAAGAGTACAGCTACTGGTCCTCAGATGAGACGTGCCTAGTCTCATCTCAGATAAAAATCCATGTTCATTTTGTGTATATACATACTACATGCATACAGGAAGTAGACAAGCCTAAAACCCAATTAGGTGAATTTTGTTTGTGGGAGTGAGTATTTTTAAGAACAGCTTAATACTTTATCCCTTTTAGTATTTTTTTTTTTGCTCTACTAAATACCATTGGTTGAACTCTGTAATTAATACACAATTATGCTTAGGTGTTTAAATTTAACTGAAAAGTGATCTCTGTTAAATAGAAGAGTGGGAATAAGAGAGGGAGGAGATGCACAATTTGGGACATGCTCAAGCTGACTTGCCCCAAATGGTAGAGTTAGAAATGTGCCAGGGGATTCCAATTCAATCCCATCAAGGTGGCATGTACCAATGCCATCTCACTAGTCAAAGTGATCAGTTTCAGTTCATAATTGATCATAATGACAGGATTAAGTGTCAAAGGGATCACATAAACAAGACTAGTGTCTGCTAATACTAACTGATAGAATTAAAAAGGGAGAGAAAGATCCAATATGGGAAGTGGGATACACAACAGACTCATAGAAACGCAGATGTCCTAAACAGCACTCTGGCCTCAGAATCAGCCCTTAAGGCATTTGGATCTGGCTGAAGAGCCCATGAGAGTATTTTAGGCATGGAAAGCTAAGACACTCTGGCAAAAACAAACAAACAAACAAACAGACCTAAATGAAAGATCTCTGCGAGTGAGATCCCAGTAGAAAGAATGGGCCATCAAAGAAGGAGGTACCTTTCTCTGAAGGGAGGAGTGTAAATTTGTTAAGTCAACAACAGGAGTCACTGTGCACTTACTCCTCATGTAGGATCTCTGTCCTTAATGTGTTGTTCAATGTGAATTAATGCTATAACTAGTACTCAAACAGTATTTTACACTTTATGTCCTGTGTGGGTGCAAACTGTTGAAATCTTAATTTATACTAAATTGATCTTCTGTATGTAAAAATAATTGAAAATGAATCTTGATGTGAATGGAAGGGGAGAGGGAGCGGGAGTTGGGAGGGTTGCGGGTGGGAGGGACGTTATGGGTGGGGGGAGTCATTGTAATCCATAAGCTGTACTTTGGAAATTTATATTTACTAAATAAAAGTTAAAAAAAAAAAGAATGAAACCAATGCTAATGTGGAAAACTTGTCAGGTTGACCTTTTACTCCAGTGGTTTTAACTAGATCCTTTACCAGAATTGCCTAGAAGGCTTGTTCACAGATTGCTGGGCTCCACTGTCAGACATTTTAATTCAGTAAATCTCCAGTGAGATCCAGAAATTTGCATTGCTAATAATTCCTAGGTGATGCTGCCCTGGAAACCACACTTTGAAAGCCACTTCCTGTTCTACAGAAAAACATCTGAATATTCCAGAAAGAAGGCTGTTCTGCTTGTGAGGAAAGAGAGACATAAAAGTTTTAAAACAATTCTCAAGGGTTATGTTGTGGCACAGTTTGGGATACCCACATTCTAAATAGAGACTGCTGGTATGACTTCTGGCTGCTCTGCTTCTGATCCAGTTCCCTGCTAATGCTCCTGGGAAGCAGTGGATGATGGCTCAAGTATTTGGGCCCCTCTCATCCATGTAGGAGAACCTGTTGGAGTCTCTGGTTCCTGGCTTCAGCCTGGCCCAAGCCTGGCTACTGAGGTCATTTGGAGAATGAACCAGCAGATAGAAGATTCTCTCTCTCTCTCTCTCTCTCTGTCTCTCAAATAAGTTAAAGAATAAATGAATAAATCTTAAAGAATAGAATTCCCAAGTAAAATTAATTGTACCTCTAGACTACACTTGGATTCCTTTGTTTCAAAGGCCACCCTAAATTTACTAGTTTATGTGATTGTTCATATGAATCCACTGTGTTGCACCATAGAGGAGCATAAAAATATGGTATACTTTGTCTATCTGTCATGGCTTGAAGATAGTATATGACCAATAAATGTTAGTTACATTATAAGGATTCAAAGTAAAATAGATTGAATACCAATCTCTAAACTGTTAGAAATTTTATGATAATAATCTATAATTTAGGTACACTATTGATTTCACTGAATTCTTGATTTTTCATATGAAACAATTTGTAAATGTAAAGAAAATGACATATAGCTTTTTTGAGATTATACTTAAAATATTTAGAGCTATTCAGCTATTCAAAGAATTAGGGTGTCATACAGTTACCATACATGGAATATATTCAAGAAAAAATTTTACTGATCTCCTACTAAATGCCTGATTATATACTGAATATTGAAAATACCTAATATAATAATGCTAATAGCTACAATTTATCGAGTAATTAGAATGCAGCAGGTACTATGCAACATGCTTATGGTGAATTATAGCTATTTATTCATCACAATACTCCTATGAAGTTAACAGTACCAATACTTCAGTTTGTCAATTTGTTAAGTCAACAACAGGAGTCACTGTGCACTTACTCCTCATGTAGGATCTTTGTCCTTAGTGTGCTGTACATTGAGATTTAATGCTATAACTAGTACTCAAACAGTATTTTTCACTTTATGTTTCTGTGTGGGATCAAACTGTTGAAATCTTTACTTAATGTATGCTAAACTGATCTGTATATAAAGAGAAACGAAAATGAATCTTGATGTGAATGGAAGGGGAGAGGGAGTGGGAAAGAGGAGGGTTGCGGGTGGGAGGGACGTTATGGGGGGAAGCCATTGTAATCCATAAGCTGTACTTTGGAAATTTATATTCATTAAATAAAAGTTTAAAAATGAAAAAAAAAAAAGGAAACCAAATCTTAAAAAGATTAATTGATCTGAGGACTGGCTCTGTGGCACAGTGGGTTAAAGCCCCAGCCTGCAGCACCAGCATCCCATGTGGGCACCGGTTTGAGTTCCAGCTGCTCCTATTCCGATCCAGCTCTCTGCTATGGCCAGGGAATGCAGTGGAAGATGGCCCAAGTCCCTAGGCTCCAGCACCTGCGTGGGAGACCTGGAAGAGGCTCCTGGCTCCTGGCTTTGGATCAGCTCAGCTCTGGCCGTTGCAGTCATTTGGGGAATGAACCAGTGGAATAGAAGACCTACCTCTCTCTCTCTCTCTGGCTCTACCTCTCTCTGTACCTCTGTCTTTCAAATAAATAAAATAATTCTTTAAAAAAAGATTAATTCATATGAAACCACAGAGCTAAGAAATGGCAGAACCATGGCTTGAAATAAGAGCATCTGAAGGTAGAGTCTGCTCTCTCAGCTATGCTGTATTGAATCACTTTAATGAAGAGCTCTGATCTCAGGACAGTCACATGCCAAAGAGAACCAATTGCTTTCTGTTACTTAAGCCTGGGTAAAACTGTGGTTCCATTTACATCGGTACAATGCTGTAATAGGTAGACCAACAAATGGGAGCCCATATGTGCATACATACCAGGAAACTTTTAAGGTGTTTTTGTTCACATATTTAATAAGTTTCTCTTGAATGTATGCTGTGTGCAAACATTGTATGTGCCTCAATGAATTCAGTGGTGGGTAAGCAAAGCATATCTACCATCTATTGGGTAAGAGATAATACCAAATGTTCATACAACATTGAACTACAAACTGGATCAAGGATGAGGAGAGGAAAATAAAGGGCACCTTAAGACTATGTAGCAAAAGAAGTAATCTAATTTGGGAGGAGGGGTAACTAAGGAATACTTCCTGAAAGGGTGCCACTCATATGAGATCTGTAAGATGAGCAAAAGGGGGTGAGTATACGTATGTATGGATACAGGAGACTGGGTGGAGATGGTGAGCAGATTCCAAACACAGGAAATTGAAAAGACATAAGAGATCATGGCTCTGTAATCTGAAGGATGTAAAGGAAAAAAATGTGGGTTTGGAGAACAGAAGATGAGGCGAAAAGAGGAATAGTGGAAGATAATACTGCAAACATAGCAAAGGCTAAACCCTATTGAGCCTTGCAGGCCACATTAAGGCCAAGATAATAAGAATGTTTTGATGGAGAAACTGACAAGGTTAGATTAATATTTTAAAATATATCACTCTGGATATACACAGAACACTCTGGTGGGCAGAGCCCGAGTCATTTTACAAGGCTAGTGAGGTATCTCAATGAGAGAAGATGGCAACCTGCATTAGGATAGTAATGCACATAAAGGAAAGCTGCAAGGATATTGAGAAGGAAAAGTCAGTAGGATTAGGTGATAGACTTTCTATAACACTTGAACAACAGTGAGGAGTTAAGAGAAAATCCCCACTTTGGGCTTGCTCAACCAGATAGTGCCATTCACTAGAATAGAGTAACCTAGATATATATCAGGTTCATAGAACAAGATCAGACATTAAATTTGGTTTGTTGAGTTTGAACTGCCTTTGACTCATTCAAGTGGAGATATCAACTGGGTAGATGAGTGTAGAATGTCAGCTTTCAGGAGATCATTCTGGGCTGGAGATGTAAATATTAGATTCCTAGTGGCTGGCCTTGTGGCACAGCAGGTAAAGTCACTGCCTGTGATGCTGGCATCCAATATGCACACTGATTCATGTCTAGATTGCTCCATTTCCAAGCCAGCTGCTTGTTAACAGCCTGGGAAAAGCAGTGGAAGATGACCAAGTGTTTGGGCCCCTGTCACCAATGTAGGAGACTTAGATGGAGTTTTTCTGACTCCTGGCTTCAGCCTGATCAGCACTGGTCACTGCAGCTATCTGCAATGTGGTGAACCAGTAGATGGAAGATTCTGCTTCTCTCTCTCTCTGTAACTCTGACTTCCAAATAAATAAATAAATCTTTTAAAAATATTAGGGCCTTAGAGGAAACTGTAGTGTAATTCTCCATATCCTTCAATGTTGCTCAAAAAGTGATCTTGGGGCTAGCAGAAACAGCATCACCTATACATTTCTTAAATATATAAACATGCGAGCTACATTTCAGATCTACTGAATCTGAAGCTGTGAGGCTAGTGCTCAGCCCTTTTGGTGAATCCAATTTGTGTTCAGATGTGAAAGCTCCTGCTCTATTTGGGGTAATCCCTTGCCTGAGTGGCAATAAGCAAATTGGTTCATAGTCATGGGTAGAGAGGGATCAGGGGCAAAACCAGGCTGTTCTTGACTCTGTACCAGAGGAGATTTCTTAAGTTAGACCTTCTTGAACTCAACAGAAACTGTAGAGAGCACTGGTACATGTGATCTCTAGTCCCAAAATTATACATGCTGTTTTCTGCACTTTGCAAAAGGGACAGAGAGTGGTGCCAGGGAAAATAACATCAACGGTCCATGTTGAATAGGTTAAAGGGTCTAATACACAGTGAAGCTAAAGTTTATTTTCACTGTCAGCCTCTGCTTGGTACATATGGACAGCTATTTTCAAGGCTCAGATATCCACTCTTCCATGTTTAGAACAATGTTAGCAATTCCGTATGCTAGACAGATAAACCTCTGTTGAAAATTATCCTCCAATCATGAGATATAAAACCAAGGACTTCTGGTGGTTTTTGTTGTTGTTGTCGTTTTTTTGTTTTTTTTTTTTTGTTTTTTTTTTGTTTTTTTTTACTTGATGTGCTTGCAAAATTAAGAATCTGTTTAATGAGGAAGAAGGTATATTTGATATGTCTAATTTTTAAAAACACAGAGTACTATGGTTTAAAAATAATCTATCATCTAGAAATTTTTATTAGCAGTGTCTTTTCTAATTCATGAACACCAGGATAAGAATACTACTCAGCCATAAGAAAAGAAGGAAATACTATCTTTTCCAACAAAATGGATGCAATTGGAGACCATTACACTTAGTGAAATAAGCATAACCAAAAAGACAAATATCATATGTTTTCTCTGATTTGTGGTAGCTAATACACAGAGTGTCAAAACAAAATGAGTGTATATGAACAAAAAATAATAATTTTGGAACCTGAGATCATAAGGTGGGTGCTGAACCAGAGTTCAATTTGTTTTCACGACAGTTTAGGTTTTTTTTATACATACTATTATCCTACTGGTAAAATTAATTATATTTTCAAAGATTTTAAAATTTATTTAAAAGGCAGAGAGAGGGAGAGGGAGAGAGAGGGAGAGAGAGAGGGAGAGGGAGAAACCAGCCTTCCATGCCCTGGTTTACTCTGTAAATGGTCACAATGGCCAGAGCTGGGCCAGGCCAAAGCCAGGAGCAAGGAGGTACATCCAAGGCTCCTGTGTGGGTGGCTGGGACACAAGCACTTGGGCCATCTTCCACCTCTTTCCCAGGCACATTAGCAAGGACCTGGATTGCAAGTGGAGCAGCCAGCATATGAACTGGTATCCATGTGGGATGCCAGTGTCACAGTTGGTGGCTAAATCCACTATATCATGATAGCCCCAAATTAATTATATTTTATGATATTTCTTCTAACTGGGATATGTAACTAATATGGATATACTCATTCCTTCACTAGTATAATACCCACTCACCTCTGCACAAATAGGAATGGACTCAATTATTTCCTCTCCAGTAAGTTGGTACTGAACAAAATCTGTTTCCATCACTTTCACTAACATCTGGCCTTGTTTATTTTTGATAACATATATATTCTCAACAGTATTCTGATAAATATGTTTTCTTTGATAATCAAGCATAATAAAGCACATCAGCTTTGTCAAATCACCTAAATACTCAGACAACTTTACCATTAGTATTTGATGGAGTTTTGAAAATATCTCTAATTTCTCTTTCTCTTCAATAAGCTACACAAAGGGAGGGACAAGGCATTTATTTGAATGTTCAATTACATGCTATCATAGTGAGAAGACGATAAACGAAAAGATGTGTTTGCAGTTGCATTGCTAAAGAGTGCTAGTTATGTACACTATCTACTCCTTCAATGAAAACAAAGACCATGTATTTCTTTTGGATGTAATCACTAGTATACAATGCAAAATATACAGAATAAAAGACAATTCTCAAGTTTAGACACCAGTTATCATTTCCTATATGCATTAATTTCACCATGAAATAAATAAAGTTTGAGAAAATTAGCTTCTAAAATTGTGATGATGCTTTGCATACCATAGTCAATGTTACCCCAGGCAACAAAGAAACTTTTAATTAATAAAACATGTTTGTTTATAAAATTAGTAGAATTCTTCCTTGGAAATAGGCTTAGAGATTGGATGAATATATCAAAAGGGCATCAAAATGTACATTTTTCTTCACATGCATCTAATCTAAAATATATATCTAGTCTTTTAAATAGATTCAGCTTGTGGGATAACATCATGAATTAAATACTAATAAGTTGCAATTTAATTTTTAAAAAGTATATTCCCAGTAGCAAGCCAATCAATTGTAATTTATGTTCTTTAAATAAATGCAAAGTCCCAATTCTCTGAAGATAGCTTTTTCAAAACAGCTACATCACTCACAACTACTGAGTTGCCTGTAAATTGTTTGAACATGAGTTCTGAAGATATTTTCATGATGCCTTTAAACTGTGAGTGTCAAACTCAACATTTAGGCTCTAAAGCCTATGGGGGTATTTATTGCCCTTCAACACATTCATCACTGAAGGAAAATATGCCTAAGGAAAAAAATTGAAATAGGATCTCACAGTCTAAAATAGTTCTACTTATAGGCTGTGTTATTTCTCCTAATGTAATGTCTCATGACTTGCCAATTGGAAAGAGATTTTTAAGTGCACAAATTTTTATTTACAAAAAATATCAAGTCCACAGTCTAGAAGGGAATAACAAAACAAAATTCAATGAAAAATTGTTTAATTACTTGCCAGATAATTATAACTAAGCCCCCTTGCCTTACCCTGCAATGTAGCCAAAAACTAAATACCAAAGGGAATAACAGCTTGTGGTAGATACCCTGGAGCAGGAGAGCCTCCTATTTCTTACCATTTCTGTGATAAACATCTATATTTTACCTTTCCAATGAACACATCAGCTATAAATTTGGTTAAATTGTGAGGCTTTTTGCAGTACAACTCTTCTCACTGCAAATAAAAGTTTATATTGACCAATCTCAAGTTTTTTTCTTCAACACTGCATTGGGTTGCTAGAAAGAAGCAAAGTACCATGCATTCATTCAATAAGACTTACAAAGTCACCTAACAAAAACACATTTTACGATGAAACCACAATCTCAAAAGAGTACTGACTGATAGTTGATATCCCTTCTGTTATGAATCTATCAGTGGCAATTTGACAGGGATATGAGTTATATTTTCTGAATGTTTCATCAGTATAAAATGAAAATATTATTATGTAATACCTGCTCCCTACCAGTTAAAGGGGATCAGACTACTGAATCAGAAATAAATCCAAATACACCAATTACAAAAATAAAATGGAAGAGTTATTATCATTAATAATTTTATTTGAGGGCAAATGAAAACTTTCTGTAGGGGACTAGAAATCAGTCTTCATGCTGATTTTAAGGTTAAATATATATATACACATATATAAATATATATAAATGTGTTTTATTCGTGTGTGTGTGTGTGTGTATGTGTAAAATTGGTAGTTCTTATAAGAAAGTTATAAAGGTGGGGTTGGCTCTGTGGTATAATAGGTTAAGCTTCTACCTGTTTTATCAGCAACCCATATGGGTGCAGGTTCAAGTCCCAGCTGCCCCACTATCTGTTAATGGCCTGAGAAAGCAGTGTAGGATGGCCCAAATGCTTAGGGCCTAAAACTATATGGAAACACAGAAGAAGCTCTTGGCTTTGAATTGGCCCAGCTCTGGCCATTGCAGAAGTTGGGGGAGTGAACCACTGAATTGAAGACTGACCTCTCTTTCTCTCCCTCTTTCTGCCTCTGCACATTGCCTTTCAAATAAACATATAAATCTTTAAAAAAGAGAAAGTTATAAAGCTATGCACAAGTTTATTGCCTTGGTCAATTTGAAGCCAATGGATTTGGGCCATTTTACAGGGCAGACTTCAGTAAGTGGCAGCAGTGACAAATAGTTATTAGCTATAACACAATACTTTGTTTAAAAGCTTGGCTACATTGTCAAAAGGAACATTCCTTCTTCTATCCTTTCTTCCTCATTTTTTAAGAAAGACAATTTTGTCCCTGAAACCTTTTAGTCTTTTTAAGCTGCCTTGGTCCCCCTTATGCTTTAAATTTGCTCTTTGCTTTAAGGTCTTCATGACATTTAGGTCAGGGAGTCTTTACCAAAGTGATATTAGTGGAGAGTTCTAACAAGAGGGTAAAAGACACTGAAGGCTGGCACGGATGCCTGAGCAATTTGTTGTACTACTCAAAACTGGACAAAGTAGTGCAAAAATAAGAGCAGATTATGGGTTTTGCTACATATGCTTTTGGATTTGTAGGTCAAATGTAGGTTTTCAGAAAGTTTGAGAATTACATACAATCAACACCACCACCATGGCTATCATCAATTCCAGAATTATTATCAGTGGTTAAAATGTATTTTTATCACTTTATTTGTTCAGTATTATATATGCATATATAAATTTTATTTTATACAGTATCATATATGATATATTCATATACATATATAATCTTTTACCTGTATAAAAATTCCCATAATACAAGCTCTATTCAATAGCAAATTATGAGGATACTTCAAGAAGTTCAAGGAAAATGGAATTAAAAGATGTTAGTAAAAAAATTAGATCCATGCATATATTTTTCATAATACATATTTCTAAAAACTTTTTGAAATACCCTTATATTTAAGCATAAATCCTATCACAGTATTCCCCTATTAAAAATGCTAGTGGCTTGCTATTCAATTCTTTAAAATAACTTATATCCTGGAAAACCGTATATCATTTGGCCCCTACTAGCTCATTTTCCTCATTTACTGCACACAGTCCCCACCCCACCCCCTGCTATTAACATACTTAATTTCTGTTACTTTTCCAGAAATAGGCTAAGGTGACTGTTGACCCCAAACTATTGGTTTGTTTTGTCTGGAATGTTCTTTGCTTGTCTGCCTTGCTTTCATTACTCAGGTAATTTTTCAAATGTCAATTTCTCTTGAGTTCTTTCTCTGAAATTTCTGTTTAGTGTTGTGTCCCAACTTACATTCCAATCATACTCTACTACATTGCTCACTTTTATTTTTGGCATAAGACATTAATATTTAAAAATGTATCCAGAACCTAAGACCAAGAACATTTTTTTCTCATCTTTTATAGACATTCTGCACTTAGAACAATATCGGGCATGTGGGAAGGATTTGATCAACACCTGTTGGGTGATTGAACAAACAGCTTTTTCAGACAGGTCACAGTTCACGTGTTACCTTTGTTTTTAAGGATAAAACAATGGAGGTTTACAAGGAATAGTTGACAGATTCAAGATCATAAAGTAACAGACAGAGCCAGACTTTTAAGTCAAGATTATATGTCTTCCTAACCAAATAAAAATGAATTTGTACACGTTATGATGGAGTTAGGAGTTTTCAAGATCATGTGTAGGACATACTCACCAGATCACCTCTCTGGGAAACATAGATGTCATCATGTATTACTAGAATGATTTCCTAGTAATATCTCTCCTTAGAGGTGGTCTATACTAATGAAGAGAAAATCCTTTACACATAAGGTAATTTTAGGAATATTGTCATTTAATTTTCTGTTCTGCTAGAGTTGTTTAATCTACAACCTTTTCGAGATATTATGTATTTTGTGAAAAATACTTAGTGCCTGTGGTAAAGTGAGCCAAACAGCATGTTGTGTCTTATAGACTTCTACACTGGATGTCAGAGTACATCAACATCAGACCCTGCTCTTTCACATATTGGCAGGTGCTGACATCTGAGATTCTCAAGTCCCTCATTTTAACATAGGAAAAAAGCAGATCTGTCATATCAACCTCAAGGAATGGAGAGATTAGTGGAGATCATGGCTACTAAAGTACATTTTAAATACCAGAGGAATATAAAAATGGAAGGTCCTAACATTGTCATTTAGGAATGGAAGTTTTATATGTAGGTGTTCAATAAACATATGTTTAATAAGTAAATAGGTAATTGTGACCATTATGAAATAAGGCAAAATAAAATAGACAGCACTTATCCATGGGTTGATATGTGTTTGTTTCATAGTTTGGATTAAGCAATATGCTGTAAAAATGGATAGGTCAGTAACAGAAATGTCACTCTAAAAATGTGCAAGAAAGCAACTTTCCATCATGGTCAAATTACTTGATGCCTTGAATTCATGAATAAAACACTCCATCAAATTTTATGCATCTCAAGCACTTCTCACACATTTAAATTCACAACATCCAAGTGAGGCAGGGAAGGAGGAATATTTCATTTTTCTTATTTGGTGAAATGAGGATAATGAGGCACAAGGAGGTTAATGATAGACTTGAAGTTAATGCAATCAGTCAGCAGCAGAACCATAGTTAGAATTTAGGTTCCCTGAATCCCACTTAGGGTTCTTTTCAAGATACCATGTTAACTGTATTTCATTGTTGAAAGGATTTAATTCAGTCATGTAGATACAAATGTTCACAACAATTCTTTTCCATACTAAGCAATCTTTCTCCTAATTCAACCCCTGAGACACCAAATATGTAGATCTACACTGGGAATATAGAATCAGTGTAAATTCAAATCATTTCCTGAGTGTTATGACGTCTGTTCTTCTCCTTACAAAGTCTGTATTTTCCCATATTACAACACTAAGTCATTCAGAGTCATTGAAATCTCTTTGGAGTTATTAACATACTCTATCTAAACAATGTTCAACTGTGATATGATTTTAAAGACTACATGAATTATCTGTATCTTTTTCTTTTTTTTTACAGTACTACATTATTTCAAATGGTCATATAACATTATTTCTTGGGGATCAGATTTGCTTTTCTTTTTTTCATTTTTTATTTTATTTTTTGACAGGCAGAGTGGACAGTGAGAGAGAGAGACAGAGAGAAAGGTCTTCCTTTGCCGTTGGTTCACCCTCCAATGGCCGCCGCGGCCGGCACGCTGCGGCCGGCGCACCGTGCTGATCCAATGGCAGGAGCCAGGTACTTCTCCTGGTCTCCCATGGGGTGCAGGGCCCAAGCACTTGGGCCATCCTCCACTGCACTCCTGGGGCACAGCAGAGAGCTGGCCTGGAAGAGGAGCAACCGGGACAGAATCCGGCGCCCCAACCAGGACTAGAACCCGGTGTGCTGGCGCCGCAAGGCAGAGGATTAGCCTAGTGAGCCACGGCGCGCCGGCCCAGATTTGCTTTTGTCACTTACTTATATAAGTGCGATTAATAAAAATAGGGAAAGATACTTGATTAAAAAATCTACTTTGTGGGCAAAATATTCAGAATAGGGTACATGTGAAAGAATGGTACATATGAGAAGAAAAAGGACCCTTAAAGTCACAGGATTTTTTCAGTCACTGATGAAAACTGCATGGGTACAAATATTCAGTTATAAACCAACTACAATGAGAATTGACCTTTTTGCTTTATCTGTGAAATATATTGTTGTACTGTGATTCTATTTTATGGCTACTTTTGGTGTAGACTTCATAAGAGTTACAAAGGAAAGATATCTTGCTTACCAACATGCTCAAAACCACACATTTCTTTTTAATCCTGAAAAATATTTACAAATCTATCTAAATCCAAAAAGTAATAAGGATTCTAGTTACTTAATTTATGTGGGCACTTCCAAAACCAGAAAGGTATCCTAGTTAACACTATAGATATGTTTTTATATATAACTTTCAAATTAATATTCCACTAGCACTATCAGAACAGCAATAAAAAATTTTATAGAAAGTTCTGTGACTGAAGGAGAATTACATGTAAATACATGGAAATTATTTCTTTCTTAAAACAGTAATAAAAGGTGTGTTTGAAAAATGCATGCTGTGTAAGAATAAATGATATTCACATAATCATTCTAGTAAGTTACTTATTTTTATATACATGCATGTTTCATTAGTTATTTAAAGTGGCTCACACGAGATATAAATTTAAAGTTGTTCAATATTTTAGATTGGCTCAGTTAATTTTTATGTTATATACTTTATCTAATATTAATGGGTGGGGCCAACGTTGTGGCATAGCAGGGTAAAGCTGCCACCTGTGATGCCAATATACCATGTGGGTACCAATTCGAGTCCCAGCTGCTCCACTTCCAATCCAGCTCTTTGCTAATGTACCTGGGAAAGCAGTGGAGCATGGCCCAAGTGCTTGAGCCCCTGTATCCATACAAGAGAACTGGAATAATCTCCTGGCTCTTGGCTTCGGCCTGGCCCAGCCATGGTTGTTGCAGCCATTTGGGGAGTGAACCAGTAAATGGAAAATCTCTCTCTGCCCTTCTTTATCTTTGTAACTTTGCCTTTCAAATAAATAAAATAAGTCTTTAAAAAGATAATATTAATGGATGCCTAATTTGCAGTCACTATTACTATACCCATTTTCTTACAAATCAAGATAGATAGGAACCAAATATTAACACTAGAATTTAACCATTAACTTCATGGACAACATTTTATAATCAGGACATTAATTGGAATGGGCATTACAAAACTGTTAAGAATTCATGGTGCTAGAAATACCTGATGCCATAAATTACTAGGAATTCTTCATTTTAATGAATCAAGTTTTAAGTTTATATGAAATTATGGATTTATTATTGTTTCATTGGAAATTATGGTGTTTGTCACAAACGCAAATAGCTGAAAGTCATAGTTTTCATTTCAATAATATTTGCCATTGTGTTCTGTGTAAACTAACCCTTAACCCTCAAATGCCTAGTTCTGGGGTATGTCTCTTCAACATTTCATTCCCTATAGTTTGGAAAGCCATCTGTTTCTATGCCCTATTAGTCTGTCTCACCTGGTCTATCCCAGTAAGATCCTAAGATATGATATCCTCTGAGCAAAGGAGAAATGAATCCATCAGACTAGAATAATATCTTTGTTGCCACGACCTATTAACATAGGCAGTCGGTTACAATTTTTTCTTTGCTTAGGTTACTTTCAATGAGGCAAATATTCCTTTACATAGAGCATTCCATCCCTGGCAGTTGAGGTAAATCCATAGACAACCAGATAGCAAAATAATGCAAATTATAAGGGAAAGTGTACAAGTAGCAAGTATAAGAAAGTCCCCAAATAATTGGGATGAACAGTGATTTGAACATGGCACAGCTTGGTAACTGGTTCTGATTTATCCTTCAAACACACAGGCTCACCACTATGTAAGATCCAAACTGAATTTAAAAATTAATCATTCCATGACATACAAATTCTAATTTTCTGATGCACAAAGTTGAACTCTCCATATTTTTTCTACTGCCATTTAGAAAACCATAATTTATTCTCTATAACATGCATTACTAGCACAGATAATGTAAGAGTTTTTTTTTCTAGTTTGTGCTTATTGCATACTCTTAAATATGCTAAACTCATTTGGCATGGTGAGTTAAACTATAGAAGATTAATTTTAGAGATCTCCATCTTGGAATTGCTTCCCTAATTAATTCCTCCCTCCTGATTTGTGTACTCCACTACCAGAACACTAAGTATCTAATGCCCCCTTTACAAATAATTGTGTGCTGGGGGAAAACCACATATCACAAGGTCAGATGAACTCCTTCAAGAGCCCTAAATGCATTGAAACAGTACAGAACTCTAGGGATGGAAAAAAAAAAAAAAACTCCATGTGCCAGAGGGAAAAATCTCTGCAGAAGAAAACCTAATCCATTCACTCATCATGGCATCATACAAAGATGCTAAGTGGCTGATAAACACCAGTTGGTCATGCATCACTTTGAGAGGGTAAAAGGTATCATTTCCAGGGAAGAATTTGTAAAGCCGAAGACAAAGTTGTATCCAGAAGAAAGCCTAGCTTTTCATTTGAGGTTATTGGAGAAACAGGAGGACGTCAGTGCTGTCCATGGTACTGCATTAAATCAGTCCTTCAATGTGCAGAATTTCTGCTTTTTGAACATCGTTCAGGACTTGGTTTTCAGCCCTGTTTGCTGTCTGGTTATCCTATCAACTCTGTTGTGACCTCTATATGCAATTACCTAACATAATCTATATCTCAGTCCTATTTCCTGACCTGTTATGTGATAATTAGCACATATTATGATTTATTTAATCTTGGCAGGACCCAGCCATCTGTACACTAATAAATATCTTATATGAATCTGATGAGAGACTAATGTCCTGACTAGACTCTGGTCTTACCAAATTTGCAAACCTCAATCCCTAGCCAACTTGCCCTCTGTGTTTTTAACAGAGCAATGGTTCTGAGTTCACTGAGCAGTTTGATTCAACCTCAGATATGTTGTTTGAAATCACATCAAAGCCTCATTTATGGCACTGCTCCGCCTTACAGTCCCTTTCTATTTTTCCCCTTTCAAAATTTATATGCCCTACTTAAAACCTGTATAGTATGATGGTTGTTATGATACAGACCTTGAGTCAAATCAATAACTGCACTGAAATAAACCATCTAACTTTATATCCAAGGCTTTGTCAACTGTAAAATGCAAATAATAACATCTACCACTTTGCAAATTTCTGTGAGGCTACAACGAGGTAAAGTTTGTAAATGAAGTAGTATCAGACAAATTGGGCCTGCTGCATGCTAGTTGTGTTCTCGCATGTCCTCTTAATCCCCTTTCAACATCTTGAACATTTGTAACTATATTGATTTTAATTAACTCTTGCTTCTATCATGTGCCTCATCACCTTTAAGATCCTTGACTAAAAATCATCACCTTTAACATCACCTTTAAGATCTTTGACTATAAAGTTGCTATTGCACACTGAGTATGGAGTGGGTGTGTGCCAAGACCTGCATAGAGCACGTTATGTATCTTGATTAGAAGACTCAGGTATTGAGTGGAGAAGCTGGAATTCTGAATAAGAAATCCCAGCTCCTAACCACTCTGCCATACTAAGGACACTTACAATTTGGTTCCCCACTAGCACTACGGTGTCTATGCCAAGTGAATGGCATGTGAGTTAATTGCTATTGGAATCTTTTTCACTGTAAGGGAGAAAATGTATTGTCTATATCACACTTTGCTGAATCAGTCTCATCATCAGTCCGTTCAAAACGTGCAGCCAAATGCTCTATCATTTAGTAAATGACTGACCTAGGACACAAAAAGGAACTTTTTTTTGGAAACCAAAAAGGCTAACACAGCTACTAAGCCTTTGTCCCTGCTTTCCTCAGAGTGTTTATGGTAGAAAATCTGAGCCTCTCATTGATTCTCACATTTTTTCCGCTTTCCAGAGGGAAGATTTAGTAGCGAAGTCAGGTGTCCTCTACTGGGCCAATGACTGAGCTGCACAAAGAAGACTCACATATTCTTTGCTAAGCTAGGCTGCTCCTACTTTTCTGCCCATCCTCAAATTATCATAATAAAACAAGTGCTCTATTAGACGTTATCATAAATAACAATTCACACAGTTAAGGAATCAGAAAGAGATGGATATTTTTCACATTTATTAACTATAGTTCATCAGGATTCTTCAGGTTAGGAGGGAAACCAAACATTACAATACTGCAAGATGTCATAAGTAAGATTTAATAACTCAAAACACACTGGCCACATCCCAGGAATGGCCTTTGACATGTTTGTAGTCACATTATAAAAATCATATTTTAATTCATTTCTGGTGATGAAATAGTTTTATATTCTGATGACAGTGGTGATCATATAAATCTATACATGTAACGATATGTCATCATGAAAGAGCGCACATAAACACTGGTGAAATTCAAGGAAGGCCTGCAGTCTACTTCATTGCATTGTGCCCATTAAATCTTCATGCACAGATAATATATTTGGTTAATGCATTGCACTGCAGAAATTTGAGTGATGTGTAGACAGGGACTTTCTCTATGTTTGTGTTACTCCTTGTGACTCTATGATTATTTCATAATAAAATAGTTATAAACATTTCAAAAATTCTGTAGGAACTTACCTTGTCCCTTAAGAAATCATAAGAAAAAAAAACTAACTACAGAAAGAGAACAAAAATGGAGAGACCCTAGATAATTCCTGATAGAAAAGTTGCCTTTATTTTATGCTAGAAACAGAAAACATAAGTTGCTATTTTAACAAAATTTTTGAAGTCTATTTTCTTCACAAGGCTTTAAGGAGGTGTGAATGAATTTTTACTGTGCAAGTGATTGTGAACACGGAAATTACTTCTTTCACCCTTGTTTTTGTCTTCTGTTTACATACAAGTTCTGTAAGTCTGCCAATATTTAGTCACTAATCTTTAATTATGACTGAATGTGCAAAGATTTAAATATGTGATCTGAATTTACCTCATGGTAGACATTATAAAGAAATATGGTACTGTTGGTACTGTTGTCTAGAAAACTGTGTCATCTCAAATTGAAATTGAGTTGTTCCTAAGATGGTTAACTGTAGTGATTAAATTGGCTGAATTATACCATTGATTTTTTTAAATGATCTAGTCCAATTTGCATTGTTAAATTTTTATAATATTAAACCATGGCAATAAATCGCTGACAAAATATATAAAAAGCAACACATGAAAATCATCTATATTGTGTTAAAATTTGAATTATAACAGTAAAATCATTTTAGAAAATTCTTGCTATCAAAAGGCATTAAGCAATGACTTTCCAAAATTTGTATTCGTATAGTTTCTGTTATCATTGTGCATTAGGCAAATATTTTTCAAATTATATTTGTTACTAAAGCAAAAATGGAAATTAGGCATTTCTACACCAAATTTTGCTCATACAAGGCAGATATAACCTGAAGCTGCAGAACAACTGAGTGTACATTCTTGACAATTTACAGTTGGAAAACTTACACATTTCTTCACATGAAACATAGTAGTTCTGGTCACCTCATTGCTGAGCCTGTTAGCATTTATGCATTTTACATTTAATATTTTAAAACTGAAAAACAGTTAACTATCCTACTCTGAATGGGCTCAGTGTGTTCCCTTTATTCAACAGCAATTAATATGTACAACCTTAAACCTGCAGTGTTGGTTATTTTCCTTTGATCCTTTTATCTCCTAAAACATTTCGTCATATTTTAAGGACTATTTGCTAAATAATTTTTATCAGAAAAAAAACCAGAATTCAATACAGTAAGGAGTCTCTATCCCTGCCACACACACAGACACATGCACACACACACACACTGCCAGATCCTTCATAATTTCTCAAATAATTATTAAATTGATACTGAGTAGAAAGCCTTAATTTTAATTAAAAATAATACTCTGACTGCTTTACAAGAAATGATAGATCTTGAGGTCTCTTGCGAGTGTGACAGGATCAAAACAGTGCAGGACAGGAGACAGCAGAATATAGGTCAGACTTCTTCGATTCAGTCATTCTTTTTACAAATACATACTGAGGGCTGACTATAGCCTTTGTTTATTTAAACATAGAGGATATGCTGATGCAAAAAGTAGCAAGGTACCTTCTTTCCTGGTGCTTCCCCCACAATTGGACACTCAGACAAAAACAAGCAGACAGAAAACAAGTGCTATGTAAATTAAAAAGAAGAAACGGAGCTATAGAATAATGTCACAGGATGGTATAAATGGAGAAGGCAACTCTAGAGCATGTAGTCAGATTTCTTCATGTAGAGGATAACCAACCCAAAGCCCTGAGGCTATTTCAAAGAGACAATTGTGGGCTCCAGGGAGACACTCTGCAAACTGTGTTAAAGCTTTCCCATATCAAGAGGGATTTGCTGACTCTCCTTTTGTTTGGATATTCTCAGAAGATTACATAGGAAATAGTCCATCCTCCCTCATCCACCTTCACTGCCCTTCCATCCTCTAACTGAGAAAAAGAGAGGTTTTGACAAAAGGCTGTAAAAATTGATTCTTTCACCAACACTTACTGAATTCTCTCGGGGATTTTATCTACACTATCCACTTCATAGAGAAGTTGGGAGGATTAAGCAAAATAATTGTTAAGAATATGCGCTGGATATTGTCCTTTCTTCTCTAATGCAAGGCATTACAAAGAAAAGAAAGTCTGATTCATCCATCCCATGATGATATGGAAACATTCTTATCCTTATTTGCAAAAAAAATGAGGAGAAATAGCTATATAATCTTTGAACATAAACAGATATGGATTTGATTTTTAGATATTTTGTGCTATATGACCTGGTAAAAATTGCTTAATTCCTGAGCCTCAGTATCCTCATGGATACATAGCTCTGTGCATGACCATCAGAATAAGACAGTGAATATTAACCATGAAGCTGTACCTGGCACAAAGAGTAATAGCAGCAGCAGCAACAAGGGCAGCTCAACCATCATATCAGGAACTATTGCCCAAAGGGATCTAGTCTATGAGTCTTCAGTCAGCAGTCAAATCTTCTATTTTATCTGACATCCCCCATATCACCTTTCACTCTATTATTATTTTCTTCTCATTGTCCTCCAGGGATAGCACCCTCGGTCCTACCTCTGGATTTGTCCCACACTGTTTGGAATTTATTTCCTATTTTATTAAGACTTAGACATCATATGTAGGTCTACAAGATCATGAAGCCCAAGGCTCTGTTCATACCTTACTTGTTTTGTTGTACCCTCAGTACCTATTACAAAGTCCATTATTATTAGAAGAGCTCAATATAAATGTACTGAATATGATTAAATGTGAAAGCTGATTTTCCCTTTCCCACATTAATCTCTCCCTTACTATACACAACTTGCCAGGTATTTATTATCCTGAATTTCCATAAGAATCTTTAATTTAGCCACTCATTTTGAGAAAACTGCAATTAACACTGTAACATATTTCCTCGGCACAGCTCACTCTCATGGAGCAGTGCTGAACAAGAGGCCAAGCTCACTTATTAGCCAAGTAATTGATCCGGCACATTAAACCTATGCAGTTCAAGCAATGGTGACTAGCTGTATGCAGTGGGCTACCAGTCTCTCACTGTAGTGAAATGTAAAAATAAATCCTTATATACTCAGTGTATGCTAGATACATAGAAAAAAGACTCTCATTCACTAATTAGTCATTCTGGATAATTCAATTTTTGTCTTTTCAACGTGATTATGGGCCCTGAAAAATACTTTTAGTACTTGGTACCTAATAAACTCTTAGAACCTGCCTATCTGCCACCAATTGTGGGCAAATAATTCTCCTAATCTACTTCTATTCTTTATTATGGTACAGCATTTGAGGTTATAACGTTCTTTGGAAATCCAGAAATTCCTAAGGCAAAATATAGGTGACACAATTATTGAAGGTACTATAACTGATTTCCCTTAAGCACAGTTCTGTTGCCATAGAATTATCTCAAATCCACCACTTTGAAAGTTGAACACTTCTCCATTCCAGTCATATGGATTCTCAACTGAGTTTTAATAGAATAATTTAAGCTCTTAGAGCAAGTACTGATTCTCACTGGATGCCTTCCTTAATGAGGATGGTCTGGATAAGTCCCCAATATTTCACTATTAGAATAGTATTAAAAGTAATGGCAGACGAAACCTTAACATGTTTATTACACAGAAGCTGTTGTAGAGGCCATTCTGAAAACTAATATTTCTCATAAAAGAATTTAAAATCTGATTAAATACAAGTAGCTTCTGATTTTTTTATATTGCTAGCACTTAAAAGTAATAGATGTGAACACTGCTTGAAAGTCAGGATTCATATTAGAGTTATTTATTATAATAAGCTCACAGGCAAGACTACAAGAGTATACTGATAAAGATCTTTGGTAAAAGAAAAAAATGGAAAACAGTATAATAAATTAAATCATGTCTAAAGGGCATATTTAGTCTTCATTATGCTAAATTATACATGCAATTAGGCAAGTACATACTGGCCTTTCAAAAATAAAGTCCAAATTTTGAACTCCATCTTCCTTTAAAAGTATATAATCATAAAAGAAACAGCAAAGCCCTAACTGACTGAAACAACCTGATGGGGACATAAAAGTGACAAAGGTTTATGACTGGATATATATTAAGACCAATGCCATATGTGTGCATGTTATTTAAAAATAGGTCACTGTTAGGCTTTTGCTAGAAGTAGGTGTTTTACTTTGAAAAATAATACAATTTCCACAATTTGCAATATACTATAAATATGACACATATACAACAAAATACTGCGAATAGTGGGATCATATTTAGTCATCAGGGCTTTCACTGTAATATGCCTGGGTGTGCATCCGACTGATGTTAAATTTAGAGGCATTTAAAGTCTCAAAAAAAAAAAAAAAAAGCAGTTCCACAGAGTGGGGAAGGAAGGGTGCTTTCGGTTCAGCACAGCATGCTCCTTGCAACAGCGAATGGCTCTGAGGGCTTCCCGCTCTGTTGCACTGTGAGAGAACTATGTTAAAATGTGTTGGTATTAGTAGAAAGAATATGTTCACTGCAAACAATGCATTTCCTCGATTTCCAAGACAACAGTAATTTCCTCTAAGTTAAAAATGACAAAGAACAAACTACTGCCAGTTCTCATTCTTAAAATTTATTGTTTCCATGTGATTGTACATTTACATTTTAGATAACATAAAGATTCAGTTTGAAGTAAATGAATTGTAACATACAATCAGTAGGAAGAAGCCACCATTTACAGCTTCTTGAATATCACAAATTCAAATGTTCTAATAATATGATAGTTTAATACCAGCTTTTTCCAATTGCTATGATTTATTGACAGAATTATAAGATGAATGCATTAGGATAGCTATTAAACATACAATACTTATTTTTGATTGGAAGCCATATCAATTTAAAGTGTAAAATAAGAAAAAAAATTAAAATAATAGCCTAATAGACTGAGTCAAATGAAACAGTGCTCATGAGATTGCTTTGTAAATTTTAGAGAGCCACTTTGTAAATTTTATTATTGTACTGTGTTTGAGACATTCCTTCCATATGTGCCTAGATCCATGCTCATTGCTATGGTGATTCTCAATGTGATCCTTTATTAACAGAAAGTTAACACAAAGGTTCTTTGAAATTCATGCAGTTTTTTTTTTTTCAAAATACCCATTTTCATGAACTTTTGAAAGACCCTTTCTATACATGGATTTTAATTTTTTGCATCAAAATACACTTTTTTAAAGTTTTACTTTCCATAAACTTTTTGAAGTACCTCTATAATAGAGATGAAGGAAGAAAAGGAAAGGGAGAGAAGTGGGGGAGAGGATACAGTTGGGGGAGAAAACTGGATGGATGAAGGGAAGGACAGGTAGACATTCAGATGGATATGCATAGGTAGCATATGATGCTTGACAAATTATTTAACTTCCCTTGCTTCAATTTTATCACATGTAAAGTAGGATGACAACAATGCCTACTTTATGGGGTTGTTGTGAACATTCAGTTACTTCATCCTGGTACATATTAAGAGATCTTTAAGTGTTCATTATTGTTCCCTGTGGTTGTAATTTGACTCTCTAACAATCTGTCACTTATTTCTATGCAGTTTTTTATGTACATATTACACATAGCCTACTGAGAGTTCTCATTTACTGAGCATCCTCTACGTGCTTAGGAATAGATATTTTATATACCATAAGCCATATAATCATGAAAATAATCATTTTATGTGCTTAATGCTATACTCATTTGTAGATGAGAAGACTAAGACAAAGTATTGGCCAACGTCATAGAACTGGTAACCTGCAAAAGCTTGAATAGGAACGAAAACAAACAATAGCAGAATTTCTATTTGTATCTCCCACATTTACTTAGTACACAACCTCTGTGGGCTTCAGTTCTAACACACTGTGATTCCCAAACCTCACAGAGTTTAAAATTAAATGATATAATATACAATAATGACCAGCAAATTGCTGGTCACAATATAACCTAATGTAGAATAGCTGTCCTCATTGTTTGGAGTATTACTGTAAGCATTATTATGTCCTTCTTTATCAACCCCATCTATCTAGCTCCATACCACACGGTCTTTCCATTTCTTTCTATTACAGTCTTCCAACTAGGCACACATATCTAGCATACTTTTACAAAGCACAAATGACACAATAAAATTGGAAAATTTCAGGGTGAAATACAATGATGGTTACTGGATCAAGTAGATAATTTAAAATATGCTATTTTCAAATATAATATCTTACATATACTGATAGAGTTTAAAAATAGTTTGATTTTTACATAAAACATGATCTAAATCAGGATTTATTTCCTTTCTTTATTAACATTTTATTATGTACATTTGTATACAAACATAAAAGTGCACAGCATAGTAATAAGAAGCCTCCATTTACTCAGCACTCAGCTCCAGTAACTTATCAACTCAGGGTCAATCTTTTTTTTTTTTAAAGACAGAGCTACAGAGAGAGGAGGACAAACAGAGAAATCTTCCATCTGCTGATTTGCTCTCCAAGTGGCCACAATAGCCGGGGGTAGGCCAGGTTGAAGCCAGGAGCCTGGATCTTCTTCTAGGACTTCCATGTGGATGCAGGGGTGCAAGGACTTGGGCCATCTTCTTCTGTTTTCCCAGGAGAATTAGCAGGGAGTTGGATCAGAAGTGGAACAGTCAGGTCTCAAACCAGCACCCATATGGGATTCTGGTGTCATAGATGGAGGCTTCATTTGCTATGCCACAATGCTGGCCCAATAGGGTCAGACCTATTTCCTCCATATTCTACCCCTTCCATCTACCCCCACACTCAGCCTTGCATTATTTTTCAGGGGTTCCTATTTAATTGTTTGTTTGATGTTTGGGATACTGAGTTAATGAGTTAACTCAGATGACACAGCTAAAAATGACTATTACTTTAATAACAAGAAATTGCATTTTAAACAATTTCAAAACAAGAAGATGAAGAGTTGATATTTGAGGCCGGTGCTGTAGCATAGCAGGTCAAGCCACCACCTGTGACACCAGCATCCCATACTGGTGCAGGTTCATGTCCTGGCTGCACCACTTCTGATCCATCTCCCTGCAAATAGCCTAGGAAAAGAAGGAGAAATGGCTCAAGTGCCTGGGCCCCTGCCACCCACATATTTGACCCAGATGAAGCTCCTGGCTCCTGGCTTTGACCTGGTGTAGCCGTGGCCATTGTGGTCATCGTGGGAGTGGACCAGCAGAGAGAAGTGTCTCTCTCCCGCTCCCTCTCTCTCCCTACCCCCATGTGTGTGTGTCTCCCTCTCTCTGCAACTCTGACATTCAAAATAAATAATTATTTTAAAAACAGTTTAGATGTTTTCAAAATTAACTCTAAATTAATACTAGATTAGTTAAAAATTTTATATCACCTCCACTAAACTTGCGATGGATAACTTGTAAAGTGATACACCAAAATGCAATAAGATACTTTTTTGTTTTGTCCTGTGTTTTTCCCCCAGAATAGTGTCCCTTTGATGAAAAAGGTCATTATAAAAGATATTATAATTCTTTACATTGACAATTATAGGCATGCCTAAATAAATTCCTACAATGTGAAGTAAGAACTAATCCTTGTATAAATACAATAGTTAACTGAGTATAATTCCTAGCAGTATATTTTAAAATGAAATTTGTGTGTACCAGTGGTGATAATTTGCACTCATTTGAATGCTTTTGAAGCATTATCTTCACAAGTTCATAACTTTTCTACAGTAAGTCAAACATGCAATTTGATGAATATAAATTGCAGCAATTTTTCCACTGCTAAAATGGTTTCTAAGCATTATAAGAAGAGTTTACTTGGCTACTGTCTCAACATTGAATACTTTGGTGTGTGGTCACAATAAGAAAATGACAAATTGATATGTTTTATTTTATACTTTTTTTTGAAAGAAGTGTATAATTCTTACTAAAAACTACAAAAGATGAAATTAGCAACAAGCAACTATAACTGAATACATTTCAAGCAAAATGTCATTCATCTTTGTTAAATTGATCTGCTGAGTCTACAAGAAATATCTCCAAGATTTTCTCATGATGAGCCAAAACTTAAGGGATAAACAGAACTAGCAGTTAATGTACCTAGCATGGGACTAGTTAATTACCTTTTTCTTCTATGTTTCAAGTTTCAATGCCTATACCAATTCCTCTTGTTTACATAGGAAATTAACTTTCATATTTAACATCAATAAAAGTTATATTACTTATATTAGACACTAAAAATTAATTGTAATAAAACGCTAATATTTAATGAGTATGAGCAATTGCCAATTGTGTTTACATGTATCCATTCATTCATTCTTATATCTTATCTTTCCTATGAGGTAGGTAGCATTAATATTCCCACTTTACAGATGAAGAAATTATAGCTTAGAAAAGTCAACAGAATCTCAGGTGTACATATATAAAAAATTCAGTAACTATAGTATCCTGATTGTGTCATAATATCTTTAAATAGGCATGCCATATGTGTTGACTTAAATTTGAACAATAAGTTGCATTAAAATATATCTAGTAAAGTCAAGGAATTCTGATCTTGAAAAGACTTGTCTTGTTATAATATTGGTCATTTATTGAGAGAGTTCGAGAATTTTTATCAATAAAGTCTTACTTTTACAGAATATCTTTGTTTAGTTTCCATAAAAACAGACTCTGAAGTATACTTAATCCAACAGTGATATGGTAGGATATGTTTCCAGGAAAACAACAGAAACTGAGTAGAAAAGTGTGATTGTGGAGTGGAGTGTATGAGCTGAAAGTTCAGGGAAGCAGTAGAGTTCACAACTCTGAATTTGTCAGCTGAGAGTGAAAGAGTCCATGTATTTATTCCTCTGCAACCAGAAGTGATTAAGAGTTTCCTATATACAAGGACATCAATTCAAAGACAGATCTGGCTCCCTCTTTGTGGAGACCAGGTGGGCTGAGGCAGGTTGAAAGAATCCAAAGAAGAGCTGCAAGAACTAGCTGCTAGTGTGAAAGCACACAGGGAAAAGGTTAAATGGATGTAAGAGATATGAGTAGTCAACTGACAGAATCATCCATAGAGACCTTATTTCTTCATCTCAAAGTGAAAATAACATGGAGGACTGTCATGAGAATAAAAAGGGTAATGCGAGTCTTGGATTGTGATGCAGTGAGTTACCTGCAGCCTGTTCCACCAGCAACCCATAGCACAGTACCAGTCAGTCTCAGCTGCTCTGCTTCTGATCCAGCTCTCTGGCTAATGCACTTGGGAAAGCAGCAGAGGACAGCTCCAGTACTTGGGCCCCTGGTACCCACGCAGAACACTTGGTTGGAATCCTGGGCTCCTGACTTCCACCTGGCCCAGCCCTGATCATTGTGGCCATTTGGGGAGTGAATCAGTGGGTGGAAGATCGATTGAGCTCTTTCTTTCTCTCTCTCTTCTCTTTCTCACTCTCACTTTTCCACTCTGCCTCTCAAATAAATAAATCAATCCTTTTTTCCTTTAAAAAAAGTATAACATGTACAAAATTCCTAACCTATCATCTGGCAAACAACAAAACTCAATGCCATCCTGTTGTTACAGGGGTCGGAGGTAATCCTGGGAAGGAATAACACAATGCTCACCACACAAGAAAATGACACCCACCACTGCCAATTACTTTTCCTATTTCCATTACTGGTTCTTCTTGAGGTATACAACCTAAATTAGGTTCTATTCAACTCCAAAGCCAAAACATGCTTGGAAACAGGACACCATTTATGGAGGTGAGTGTGCTAGTTCAAGATCTGTGCACCACAGAAAAGGCACTATTCTTAACAACTTTACAGCTACCAATGATAGCACAAGAAACTCAGAAGACAAGAACTAGCTATTAAATATGATATTCTTTATTGATAACAGTAGTAAAAAGAATAGCAATGGAAAGGACATTTCTGACATTTATTTCATGATTCTCCTGGATATTGATATTCCTTTCAAAGTTACTGATGAGAGTAGTCGGGAGTATCTTGTGCTATGGTGAATGTGGGCACTTGCTTTATATATCTTCCGATAAGTAAAAGAACCCAACTACAAGGAAAATAGAAAGGAAGAAGGGTGTACAAGGAAAGATATATCAGGTCTAACCTTCCTTGACTCAAATGAAAATTTAGGCTTGAAAGCAAATGCATAGAGAAGCAGGTACCACATAAATGTAATATTAAAGGAGGGGATGGGAATGATATTAACTATGTAGCTCTCTTGTTTGACTTGTTCCCATGAGCATGAGTCATTACTGTGATTTATTTTTAAGATTTAAAAAAAATACAAAAGGAAAATTTAAGGTTAATTTATAATAGATGAAATGAGAGACTATATTGCTTTTTAAAAATGTCTTGATTAAAGTAGAAATAAAAAGATCTCAGCTAATATAAGAAAATGGTTTTCCCTCTTCATATTCCCAAATAAGGAGTATATGTAAAATGATTAAAAAATCGATGTGGTAACTCCCTTTGTCTCAGAGTCCAGGGGGTAAGAGTCAGTTTAGGAGCTGATCTAGTTGTATGGCTACATAAGTGTTTAAGGACCAGATGATGAGTCCATCACTTCGCTGTTCTTTGCCCTGTGCAGGTGAAGGGTGTGGTCAGAGTTCAATGACAAAGTGAAAATCATTAAGACAGTCTCCTCTCCTGCCCCATGGGCAGGCTGTGTTTTCCATAGGTATTACTTTATAGAAAAACCAGAAAACAAGACTGCTCCTTTCAGGAATGTCATGATACAACCCTGCTATCTCCATTTCCGTAAGCACTGGCAGCAGGAGTTGGCAGGAGAGTCCTCATTCTAACTGTCATCTCTAGAAGAGGCAGCTGGTAAACATAATTCTGAATCTATGTCAATCCCTATTGATAGCTATTACAGACATACTCACATTATAACTATGAACCCCAGTTTACTTTTTGTTGCCATTTATTAGTTATTATTATTATGTGTAATTGATTTTTTCACCTTCTAAGAAGGTAGTTATCAACTGTACACTGACATAGCATCTAATACCTACCTCAGTATATCTTCGAGGAGACTCTTCCTGACATCTTCAAACAGGGATTGTTTCAACAGCCCTGGCCTCTGAGAGTATACACTGCTGTACACATAAATCTTTTGTGTACAAATAAACACACAAAAAGGTAAACAAAATGTTAAAATAAACTTATTAAGATATTTTCAGGAGAGTGTTGTGGCACAGGGTAAAGTTAGCTCTTACAACACTGGCATCCCATATTAGAGTGCCAGTTTGAACCATGGCTGCTCAGCTTCTAATCTAGCTCCCTACTAATGTACTGAGGAAGGCAGGGGTAGATAGCTGAAGTACTTGGGTACCCATTATCCATATAGGAGACCTGGATGGAGTTTAGGCTGCAGGCTGCACCAACCCTGGTTATTGTAGCCATTTGAGGACATCACCTGATCTTTCCTCTGCCTCCACACACCCTGGACTCTGTGAAATAAATTAATGAGTAAACCTTTAACTTTTTTTTAATTTTAGCTTATTCAACAGAAGAACAAAAGCAGTATTTTCTCCATGAGTTCACTGAAGTTTTTTTTTTTTTTTAGGATGCATACCACACATGAGCTATGTTGTAATGTTTTCTCAAGGTAGGAAATATATTCAGTTTTTAAGGAGAAATTGGTTATGAATAAATTTTTAAAAGCTGTATACGAATGTTATATCCATATATTGTAAAAGCTATAACTACTATTTATAAAATCATGTGGCTTTTACTAAGTATTCTCCTTTGTATGAATATAATCATCTTCTGTGGGGTTATGATGCTGGACAGTTCCCAAAGTACTTTGAGATAGGAGATACCCAGAGGCTTCACTAGGTTTTCAGAGAAAGTAAATCCCAGATTGTAAATGTGCCTGGACCCTGTATTTGCCTCTTAACTGTTTTAAGTAACACACACATACGTACACACACACACACACACACACACACATTTTCCCTGCCATTTATTTTACTGATAACAAATGTGTGATTATCACAGTCTCCATAGAATAAAAATGCTCTTGGACATGTGTTTTAAGATCATATTAACTAGCATCATTTTAAAAGTAAAAAAAATGTATTTTAAAATTGTAAAATCTGAAGGAAAAGAATACATTTTTTTACAATATAATCTACAAATAATGTCTTCAGAATCCCCAGTGATTCTGCTAAACTCAAACGTAGGAAATAATTTAAAAAATATATTTAGTGACACTTTAATCTTTAAAATTTAAGCAAAACATTCAAATAGATTTTATGCACTCATTTTTGATATATGCTGTTTCTCCTTTTTTCTAGAGAATACAAATGAAATGATAACATTATCATGAGTTCTAAAATGTGTGTGTGTGTGTGTGAGTGAGAGAGAGAGAGAGAGAAAAGAATCATATCTTTCCAAAGAAGAAAGTCACATTAACTCTCATGCTGTTCTTATCAAATGAGTTCCTAGATGTATTTTGAGGAGACAACAGATTCCATGCTTATGTCTCTATTCATTATTTTAGTAGCTTCAGTTGAGAGCAAGGGAATACATAGGAGAAAGGTATAACTGCAATTTAGTGCTATACTTTTAATTCACAGTATTTTATATTTGTCTTTAAAAATTATTTTATTTATTAATATCTTCATGGGATTATTTTTATTAAGGACTACTCAATTATTTAATAAGCACCCTAAGGAAACACTTCAAATATTATTTCTCAGCTTAATCTTACATAGCTTCTGCACACAATGCAAACATTCTGCTACTGTAGATACTATTCAAGGGTACTTAGGTTTGAAGTAGTACAGCGATTGATGGATTATAAGCCATGAATCTTTTTAAAATTTACCAAAATCATGTGTATAATCTTGATCATACAAAATAAAAAGATGGGCTCTAAAGAAAGAGTGCCAAAATATTTTCTGATCTCTATGACTGCAATCATCTAGTTTGCAAAAGAGTGTTGATTTTAAATTAAATCCTCAATGATTTGATATTGTGTTTTCAGAACTTTACAAGCAAAACTGTCCTAAGGAATTCAGAGCTTTCCTCACAAGACCAAAGCAACAGTGCATGAAATTGAACTCAAAAAGAGCCACCATTCTGTGTGACTTCTTGGCTGACACAATTTAGATATTTATAGCTTTACGAATGGGCCACTGGAGAAGAACTTGAAGCTTTCTCTAGCCAGGGAGGATTAATGAACGTGTGCACCTGGTAATTACACCACTCCATCTTCCTGAAAGCCCTCACGCTGCCTCCATGGCAGAAACTATAATGAAAATGCATTGAAAAATATCAATCTGCAATTCTACAATTTAAATAGTAAAACTTGGTATCTTTTCTCCCCACATATTCGAGATGTGAGAACAACACTGACAGTATTTAAACTTAAAACAGAAGCTGACTGTCAGTGAATTATTGAGCATGCCTCATTTCCTAAGTAAATCTCATGATAGTAAAATGAGATTACAAATATAGCAATAAATATATGTGCATACATATAAAACATCCAAATGTACAAGAGAGAACCTGTAACTGTTTACTTTTTATCATACTCTTCTTTGTCAATAATGCCTTTACTTCAAAGCAGACTCCTTTCCTATGATCAAATCATAACCCAAATGTGCAAAGGTAAAATTTAGAAGTGTAAAGGTATCTTCCAAGTTACCTTATCTATTCTCTTTTCTAAACTCTAACTGAATGTAAAACCTCACTTAACTTTTTCAAATATAAATAAAATATAAAGCATCCCATTTTATTGTATAATGGTATGTTAACTGCAAAATTACTTCAAACAGAAAAGCACACAATGTCATAGTGTCTAACTCAAATAATTTGTCACAAAGAAAAAGCATCTTAAAACTTGAACAAATAAAACTTTTGACAATACTAGTTTTTCCTCAGGTGAAACAAAATATACAGGTTCAACCCAGTGTTTCTTAATGTTGTGGCATGAAGAAATTTGATACTCTAAGGAAGACAGCAATATATGTATACACCAAGAAGCCTGACTTAAAAAAAAAAATCAAGGTGCTCTAAGCAAAGCAGGGTTTTATGATAAAGTTTCATGGTACTCACACTGAATTTTAATGACTGCTTTAGTAAAGCAGAAAGAGAGGAAATTTAATGTAAGCACTGATACTAAAAGTTAATTGCTGCCTTAACGCACCAGCACCAAGATTCTTCTAGCAGGAGTCTCTTAAAAACACCTTTAAAAGCAGAAGAGGGCACAAGCTTTGAAAAAAAAAAAATTGTCAGTTACTGTTAAACTCTATTGTTCCCTGATGGAGTATAGAAGAAAGAAATGTTCAGGAAGGGGAAGTGGATCTGAATTGCCTCCTCCAGAGGAGCCAAACAAATTGGCTGTAAGGAGACTTCAAAAGCAGGGTGACCAGAGAGGCTCAAAGACCTTACAGATTTGGGCTACTCTCCCTTACTATTGCCTTACTATTGTGTATGTGTGTGTGTATGTGTGTGTAATTTCCCGTACGACAATATGATCTAACTTCAGGGAAATAATGGAAGGATGCATTTGTGACTGCTATGATTCCCAGCCCTTTATTCTGCCTCTAACCAGAAGAATCACTGATTATCACTTAATCCGGACCTCAGCCTTCCAAGTACAAAAGCATCTCCTCCCACCTACTGCTCACACGCTCCTGCATCAGAATAGAAGACTTACATAGAGGCTGCCAGACTCACTGAAGAGCACTTTCCTCTCAACAGATGGCTGCTGGCTTTTAGGCACACACGCACTCAGACACACTTGCCTACCTTAATAAGGTGTGCAAGAAATCTCTTCCGTCCCCACTGATGGTTTTAGTTCAGAGAAGCCAGCAATGCCTCCGCACAAAGCTTTGCCATTGCTAGTGTGAAGAGAAAGAGCTGCTGGGATGCTGAATGGCACATCAGCCAACTTTGTGTGTAGCAAAGGCTCTAAAGAAATCCTGGGCTGAAGCTCTGCTGGATCGTGGATTGGACTCAATTCCACTCCACGTATAGCCTATGTTACCAAATAGAGATCATTTCTGGAAGCACTTAGAGCAAGTTTGTGTGAACAAAGACAGGACCTTTTTTTCTTTCCGAAATAATTTTAAAATCACTGTGGCAAACTAGAGACTGGATATTTTTAAGGGAGATAATAAATTGTGAACTCCATGAGACTCTGAGGATTTCTTTCAAAACCATAGTCCTGGCTTATAGGATCCAGCAAGTTCTCAGTAATAGTATTTGGTTGAATGCTGAATATTGAACTGATATCAGGGTCCAACTAGAATTTGCACAATAATTTACATTCTGTAATGAAAGTAAAAATTATTTTAGAGGCCTCTACTGTGGTACAGTGGATAAAGCTGCAGCCTGTGACAATAGCATTCCATGTGGGTGCTGGTCCTTGTTCCGGCTCCTCCACTTTCGATTCAGCTCCCTGCTAACGGCCTGGGAAAAGCAGGAGAAGATGACCCAAGTACGCGGGCCCCTGCCACTCACATGGGAGAGCTGGAAGGAGCTCCTGGCTTTGGTCTGGCACAGCCCAGGCCATTGCAGCCACCTGGGAGAGTGAACCAGTGGATGGACGGAAGATATTTCTCCCTCCCTCCCTCTTCCTCTCCCTTTCCATCTCTCTGTACCCTCCATGTATCTGTAATTCTGACTTTTGAATAAATAGATCTTAAAAAAAATAACTTTAGTGAATGCATTTAGTTTGTTGAAAACAATATAAATAATATTTTCTTGTTACCCCAGAAATTCCTCATATTAACATAGTTCATTATAAGCATCCATTCCATAATGAATGAATAGCAGGTTTTCTTGAACTCACTGATATGATATATATTTATAATCAGCTGTACATATAATACATATACTTATTAACCCTCTGGCACTGTTCATCACAGTCTTATATTAAACTTGCATGCTAGGCTGAATAAAAGACTTCCATTCCTCAATGAAGTTTTACTTCTTGCACAGCAACTCCTCTATAACCCTAAATTGAAGAAGGCATATTCTATACCATATTACTCTCCTAAAACAAAATACAAGCTTCCAGGGAGCCCCTAGGTTAACTTTCGAAAGGAAAGGGAAAGATTCCAAGGTGCCCTACTCACAGGTCTTGCCACAGACACACCCCTGGAAGCAATCTCTGGTGAGTGCAGACTGGGACAGGCAAGGAGCACACTTAATTTGGTAGATGGCATCCCTAATGTGGCAGGCTTTATTGTACTCTTTATGACAATACCTACTGATTATGATGCGCTTGTTTAATAAACAGAATAATTACCTACACCCAAAACAAAACAGGAAATTAATAACTTAAGTGGTGCTGAAGTGTTTATGTACCACAACTGACTACTGTATTCTTTATTGCTTATTACTCCACTTTTAAACATCTTCTGAATCCTCCCTTTACATACACACATCTCCCATTCTGAGCACCAATATTATGCATAGGAAAATCTACCTACACTTGCAGCCTTGCCACACAAACTACACCCATAACAGGTTATCAATATGTATTTGTCAAGTGATCAGATAAATTATAAATAAAGGAAAACATACTGATATTTACATCTTCAAATGGCTCCTATGGCATATGAGTTTATTGGAGTTGATACTTGGGCTGTCTACCTTTTGAATTTTCTTTTCTTCTCTAACAAACCATTGGACTTTGCTTTACGGATGGATTAAATCCGACAGAGCCTAATACTTAAGGGCCATTTCAGCACTACCTCTACAGTGCTGAACTAGTTATGCAGCTTTGCAGATTCAAATGCATGCAGACATGATCCTTTTCCTTACTCCCTCACTACAGATTGTACAACTGAGAAAGAATGGGGGCCTTTTATTTATAAAACATCACTATAATGTGTAAATAGGTACTCTTTCCCTTTGAGCAACTCATAGCCATCCAGACCTCAAACAAAGGTGGATTAGCCCTTTCTTGGCTAATGTTGTGATTTGTATCACAGAGGTTATCAGAAACTCCTTGGCAGAATGCAAATCAAGCATCTTGAATGGAAAAAGGATCAAAGCCCAGCACCTAAACATTGTTCATACCTGCTGTTCATATCTTTATGCATCAGAAAACTTGAAAGCATAGAGAAATTAGATTTGAAAGGAAATGTGCTTTCCAAAGTGTATGTAATTATTTAGATTTTTAGCATATTTAGCCCTCTTGGATTACTATACTGCATCTCACTGTAGGGAAGTGGCTGAGTTGGGAAAGCTGAATGCAAAAGGCTTGAGAGCATCCTGGCTCAGCTACTTATAAGCTGATTGACCTGTACAAGCCATTTAAACTTTCTGGCTTCAATTTTCACATATGTGAATGGAACTAATATCTCATCCAGAGGTGAGAACTGGATAGATACTAAAGCAGTGTTCGTCAAAATTTAATTCAATACAATCACCTTGGTATAATCATAAAAATGTGAAGTCTAATTCACTAGATCTGAGGTAGTACCTGAAATTCTGGATTTCTAATATGCTCATAAGTGATACAGATGCCACTGCTCTGTGGACTCCATATCAGGTAGCAAATATCCATGGAAAACACTGATTTTCTTCCAAATTTGAGAGAGTTTGTGTCCTCTTGCCATTTTTATTTAGCACATGTTTTTCCTCAACATATACTCAGTCAACAAGTACTGGACACTTCCTCTATTGAAGGTGCTATGAAAAACATAGGAATTACAGAAACTATAAATACATTGTCCTTTCCTAAGGATGTCATGAAACTATGGGAGAACCAAAATCATTCAACCTCACAAACAGCTTGGACACTGAGGACCAAAGTTACCTACTTCTTACACTCACACAGTTTACAGCCTATTTGAACATTATTTACCATCGCATTGTCTTCATTAACATAACTTTCCTTTTCCAGGAGACTCCTGCCTAGACAATAACTTCATTAGAGTAACTTCCGAGCCGGCGCCGTGGCTCAATAGGCTAATCCTCCACCTTGCGGCGCCGGCACACCGGGTTCTAGTCCCGGTTGGGGCGCCGGATTCTGTCCCGGTTGCCTCTCTTCCAGGCCAGCTCTCTGCTATGGCCAGGGAGTGCAGTGGAGGATGGCCCAGGTGCTTGGGCCCTGCACCCCATGGGAGACCAGGAAAAGCACCTGGCTCCTGGCTCCTGCCAGGATCAGCGCGGTGCGCCGGCTGCAGCGGCGGCCATTGGAGGGTGAACCAATGGCAAAAGGAAGACCTTTCTCTCTCTGTCTCTCTCTCTCACTGTCCACTCTGCCTGTCAAAAAAAAAAAAATAAAAAATAAAAAAAATAGAGTAACTTCCACAAAGTCCCATTAACTTAATAGAAAACATCAATATAGAATTCATCCTCTAATATTCTCTAAACCTCTTGTCTCAAACTGTTGTGCTGTTTCAACCAAATCTAAGTTGTAACATCATGATCCTTATCCAACCCTAATTTCCTCCCACACTGAAATTCTTAATCAAATCCAACCTACTCTTATTCTGAAACACTAACAGAGCTCTGTCGAGGCAGTGATCTTATAAAATATCACTCCACCCAGTCTTATCAATTGGTTGTGTTGGTGATATTTAGGGAGCCAACATTCTACATATGAAAGAAATGGTCATGTGAACCAAAAGCATGTAACAAGGAAGTATCCATTAGTGCCATGGGGAGGATGGAAGAGACTCTGGTCTCTGTAGTCTTCATCACATATAAATGTACAATTTAAGTACAAGGGTACTTCAAGGTTTTTTTGGAAATGGGATTAAAAATAAGTTCATTTTGGTGCAAAATTTTAAAAATCTATATGTAAGAGGGCTCTTTAAAAAGTTCATGAGATTGTATATTATAAAAAATGTATGAATTTCATTTTTATGCACCTAAATACACTTATCTTTGAATTACTTTTCCATAAAATTCTTGAGGTACTTTCATAAAAGCAATGTATTCTCTGTAAACTTAGCCCCCTTTCATTTATTAACCAGATATTTAACATATTTATTTACTTTATTTGAAAGGAAGGAAGAGGAGGAAAAGGAGAATAAGGAGAAGGAGAGGGAGAGGGAGAGGGAGTGGGAGGGGGAGGGGGAGGGGGAGAGGGAGAGGGAGAGGGAGAGAGGGAGAGGGAGAGGGGGAGAGGGAGAGGGAGAGAGGGAGAGGGAGAGGGGGAGAGGGAGAGGGAGAGAGGGAGAGAGGGGGAGAGGAAGAGAGGGAGAGAGGGAGAGAGGGGGAGAGGGAGAGGAAGAGAGGGGGAGAAGAGGGAGAGAGAGAGAGCACAAGAGCGAGCACACTAGAGAGCAAGAGAGAGAGAGTGCTCACATCCACTGGCTCACTGCCTAAATACCCAAAATGAGTGAATGATTGATACTAGGCCAGGGCCAAAGCCTGGAGCTAGAAACTCAAGCAGGTCTTCAAATGTTCTCCCTTGTGGGAGACAGGAACCTAATCACTGAGTTATGTGTGCTGTCTCCCAGGTTGTGTATTAGCAGGAAGCTGGGGTCAGGAGCCAGAGCTGGGAAGTGAACCCCTTAACAACTAACTCAAATGTCCACTCTAATCCAGACATTTCGATGGCATTCCTGTTGCCAGTATTGACTGTAAAAAAAAAAAAAAAAAAAGTATGTGATGCTGGCACCGCAGTGCAGGGGGTTAAAGCCCTGGATTGCAATGCTGGCATCCCCATGTGGGCACCAGTTGGAGTTCTGGCTGCTCTACTTCCGAAAAAGCTCTCTGCTATGGCCTGGGAAGGCAGTGGAGGATGGCCCAAGTCCTTGGGCCCCTGCATCCACATCCGAGACCAGAAAGAATTCCTGGCTCCTGGCTTTGGATCAGCCCAGCTCTGGCTGTTAGAGCCATTTGGGAAGTGAACCAGCAGATGGGAGACCTCTCTTTGTAACTCTGTGATTCAAATAAATCAAATAAATCTTAAAAAAATGTATGTGATAGGTCTATGCCCTGGTGTTGCACTGGATGCTTGAAAGTGTCACTGACCCATACTAAAGCAGAATAGGAAATTTTCTTGTGAACAAAATACCTAAGCAAGAATTCAAGGAAGTCTAAAACTGGGGGAAACACAACATTCAAACAGATACATACATATCATGGAATTCTCTGGGGGAGAAAAGTGGAGCAAAAGATTTTAGAATAGTGAGAAATTAACTTGGGTCTTTTTATAAAGGAACAAACATTCCTACCACAGTAAGTAGTTTATGCCATTGCTACTCAGTGTTTAATCCACAAATTACATCACTGATATAACCCTGATAACTTTTTATTTATTATTTATTTATTTATTTTTTGACAGAGAGAGAGACAGAGAGAAAGGTCTTCCTTTTCCATTGGTTTACCCTCCAATGGCCACTGCGGCCGGCGCACTGCGGCCGGCGCACCACGCTGATCCGAAGGCAGGAGCCAGGTGCTTCTCCTGGTCTCCCATGGGGTGCAGGGCCCAAGGACTTGGGCCATCCTCCACTGCCTTCCCGGGCCACAGAAGAGAGCTGGACAGGAAGAGGGGCAACTGGGACAGAATCCGGCGCCCCGACCAGGACTAGAACCCGGTGTGCCAGCGCCACAGACAGAGGATTAGCCTACTGAGCCGTGGCGCTGGCCCCTGATAACTTTTTTTAAGATTTATTTATATGAAAGACAGAGTTACAGAGAGAGGTAGAGATAGAGAGAGAGGTCTTCCATCTGGGTTCACTCCCCAGATGGCTGCAATGGCTGGAGCTGCGCCGATCCAAAGCTAGAAGCCAGGAGCCAGGAGCTTCCTCTGGGTCTCCCATGTGGGTGCAGGGGCCCAAGGACTTGGGACATCTTCCACTGATTTCCCAGGCCATAGCAAGAGCTGGATCTGAAGAGGAGCAGCTGCGACTAGAACTGGCACGCATATAGGATGCCAGCACTTCAGGCCAGGGCTTTTACCCATTGTGCCACAGCGCCAGCCCTTGACCCTAACATTTTACAAATGCAGAAACTCAGGCCACACCCCAGAGCAACTGAGTAATTAGTTCATTAATAGCATTTCCAGTTAATTTTTATGTACATCAGTTTGAGAAACACTGCTCAAAATTATATCCTGCATGCTATGGGAACCTATTGAAAGGTTTTTTAAGCAGGGAAGTGACATGATGAAATGTGAATTAAGAAAAAAAATTACCCTGTGTCCATTCATTCCTTCAGGATATATATGCCAGGCATTGACCTAGGAGCTGGGAACTCAGAATTATTTAGAGGAGATTAGATGAATATCCCTATTCATTATTCATTCAACAAACATTTATTGCATGCCAACATTGATTTGACTTCTCCTAAAGCTTTAGAAACAATCCCAAACTGATGACTGTGTTTTTAATGCAGCCACCTTTGTTGGCCAGGAAAAATAATTATTAAGAATCTCTCAGCACACTAGCCTCAGAATTAACAGTATCAGGCTGTTGGCTCAAATACGAAATGTTTTGTTGATGTAGTTTTATAGAATTTTTATTGCAATGATATTTGCTATATGGGAACTTGACCCACAGTACAAGTTGTAGTACAAGATACCAGTCAATACTGTTTTTTTAAATGAACAATAGGAGATGTACAGCTTGTAAATCTAAAGTTTAATATTAGAGATGATAAGATCATTCCAAATTTTGCTAATGTATGCAGAGAATTGTCCTTTAATGACTGAAAACGAAAGCAATAAATTCTAAGTATGGGAAGTCTCTTTTTATTAATACTTAAATGTCTTATCAGAATTCATACAAATTTGGTATGAGAAGTTCTAGAAAGCTTATCTAGCCTATTTCATGCATGTTTTATTCTTGTTTCCTATACGCAAACATAGCGAAGATGGGTGGGCAATGAGCTCTCAGGTTTACTTATCTATTCTTGTTTTTTTTTGTTGTTGTTGTTGTTTTGTTTTGTTTTGTTTTGTTTTTGACTGCCTGTGATCACCCAGGCTACAGTAAATGTAAGGAAAAGTATCCACTATGGATAAAGGTAAATCCATCATGTTCCTGACTCAGTTCCTTTGTAGTTGCAGGGACAACTGACTATCATTTAGGAGTACAACTATAACATAATGTAAATATAGTTTTAGGAGCATGACTCCCAAATAGTAGAGTATGAATCTATGACCCTTTAATCACATTCTTATAGATTCAGAGAGTTTGGGGGAGGCCCTATACCATGGGCTTCTGGCTGATTCACTGAGGGAACAGAGATTCATGAGGGTCTCCCCAGGAGAGGTCAACCTTCTACTAGAGTAGGACAAGGTTGTGACATTTAGCCTTCTTGCTAACTTATGTCTCCTTCCATCACCGGGCATGGGCTTAGGATTTCCACATTACTCATTCTGAATGATATTCCAGTTGGAAAATGCAGTTCTGAAGGCAAATCAAAATTCAAAGAATACCTTCAGTACTACTCACTTATGAAACCTTATATAAGAACTCAGATTTTTTTTAAATTGTTTATTTAAACTCTATAACACTAGAGATAATAGTAGTGTCTTGTAGAGTTGTTTGGAAGATAAAATAAAATAAAATACATATAGTTACTGGCACTTACTAGACTTTCAGTAAATATTATTAGTTGCTTTCCCTACTGCCTTCTGGATTACTAGTGATCCCCATAAAAATAATATTTACCTAAGTTACAATCATCACTAATACTTTTAATCAGATGAGCTAACTTAATAGGGAAGCCAGTTATTAATAATAAACCCCATGAAGAGGCTAAGAATAATATTTTTGAAGTATGTGAAGGGTAGACCCAAGGAAGGGGTAGTTGTTTGGAAATTACTGATATCTCAGAAGACAGTGGACCACAGTTCTCAGAGCCATTGAACATTAGGGCTGAATATATTATTAAACCATGTATTTCACAGATGAAGACACTGAGGCCAAGTGAAATGAAAAATTTGCTTAGGGCCAAGAGTTATAACACTACCAATTTAGGTTTGAAACCTAATGAGAAGATTACAAAAGGAAAAAAAAATTGAAAAGAAATAGAAGCAAGGGAAATGAAAGAGAACAACAGACCGGGATGAGGACTTGAATCCTTATTGCCTCTGCTCTATCAGCAGAAGACATTCTTCTGGGTAAATCAGTAATATTCCTGAGCCTCCCATGAGAAGTGCTGGAATATATCCAGAGAAATCTCATATCCTCTCCAACCAAGATCATGGAGAGAGACTAGTACAGCCTGTGGTCCTGCTTCCTCAAGGACTCTCAGAGACCTTCACAGACAGGCCTTATCTGTACTGATCCATTAAAATGGGTCATCAGAAACAGCATGATCAAGCTTTATACTCCCTTCCCAAATCATTTCAAAGACTTCCAAGGAGCTAAAGTAACAGGCATTGCTATGAAGACCCGGATTGGACATAAAGGCACTCCAAGGGAGGGGGCTTACTTTGAATATTATCTCAGCAGAGACAACTATCAAAGGTTTATCTTTGGGTGGGGGTGGGGTGGGGAGGCTAGCACTGAGGCACAGCAGGTAAAGCCACCGCCTGCAGTGCTAGTATCGCATATGGGCGCCAGTTCGAGACCCAGCTGCTCCACTTCCAATCCAGCTCTCTGCTATGGCCTGAGAAAGCAAAAGAAGATGGCCCAAGTGCTTGGACCCCTGCACACGTGCGGGAAACCTGGAGGAGGCTCCTGGCTCCAGATCGGCCCAGCTCTGGCCATTGCAGCCATCTGAGGAGTGAACCAGTGGATGGAAGACCTGCACCTTCCCTCTCCGCCTCTGCCTCTCTGTAAGTCTGCCTTTCAAATAAATAAATGCTTAAAAATAAAGGTTTGTCCTCAGCCAAGCTTTCTTCCCTAAATTCCAGACTTGCATTCAAATATATTCATGACTTTAACGAAATGTGTAACTTACTTCCACATCTAACAAGTACAGTAAAATCTCTTCTTCCTTCTACCTCCACCCCTCTACCACTTCTACCACTGTCTATGCTCTGTCCACCCTATCTACCTTGGGTCATCTAAACTTTGCATATCACATGGCATTCACTAGCAACCTGGTAGTGCTACCTTCCAAAGATATCCAGAATTCATCAACTCCTCCTTGCTTCCACTGAAACCATCATGGGCTAGAAACACTTATTTCTCACTTGAATTATGGAAGTACCCTCTGCTTTCTCTTATGAGTCACTCTACTGCCTATTGCCTATTACATATCTAGAGTGATCCATAAAGCCTGTGTGAATTCATCGCAATTATCCCCCTCCAGTGATGATTCCATTTATACAAATTTCTTCAAACATAAAATTATAAAAGTGTAGAACAGATCAGTGGTTGTCAAGGGTTAGAGGTGAGATTGGGCAATTTGGATGGATATGACTTTAAAGAAACCTGACATAGTTTCTTTGTGATGATGGAACCATTCTGTAGTGGTTCCATGGTTCCATACATGGTACAAAATTGTATAGAATACACACAAATCAGTACATGTAAAAACTGGTGAGATTAATAATTAATAATCCTATAGCTCATACCAACCTTAATTTTCTGATTTTGATATATGTAGCTATATAAATAACTTTTTAAATATTTATTTTTTTTATTTGAAAGATAGAGTTAGAGAGACAAAGAATGTGAGAAATAGAAAGAGAGAAATCTTTCACCTGCTGGTGCACTTCCCAAATGGCTCAAAGACCAGGGCTGCGCCAGTCCAAAGCCAGGAGCCAGGAGCTTCATTTGGGTCTCCCGCATGGGTACAGGGACCCAAGGACTTGAGCCATCTTCTACTGCTTTCCCAGGAGCATTAAGAGGGAGCTGGACCAGAAGTGGAGCAGTTGGGACTCGAATCATGACCCATAGGAGATGCCAGTAGCACAGATGGCACCTTAACCAGTTATACCACAACACTGGCCCTATAAATGTAACTGTTAAGGGGAGCTAGAGGAAAGGTAATCACATCTTTTATGAACTATTTTTTTTGCAACTTCCTGGGAGTCTACAGTTATTTCAAAATAAAAAGTTTTAAAATACCAGATGCACATATCATTCCTCAAGGTTTTGTATTTGTGGTTTCTTCTACCTAAAATGGTATTCTTTCAGATATGTTAATGGCTAATTCTCTCACTCCCTTGGAATTTTTGTTCAAATATCACCTCATCAACACCTTCTTAAACTGTCATATGTAAAATATCAATTTCCTGTCACCTTTTCTCTAACCTCTGAACTTTTCCTTAGCTTTTTCTTAAAACTTTCATTTCAAATACTACTTATTTATTTTATCATTTAGTACTTTTTTTGCTTCCTACTATAGAAGCTCCATAAATTGAAGAATTTTGTTTTTTGCTTTTTTTTTTTTTGCTGTTGTTATTGTTAACCCTGTACCTAAGTCAGTACATGCCATTCTGTACACATTCAATAAAAATTTGATTAATGAATAAACAGTGGACAGGTAAAGCTATCAGAAGAAGCTGTCATGCAGATTGAGGTAACAGGAAGGGCTTAGTCTGACAAAATTACATTCCTTGACATTATAAAAAAGGAAAAGAAACTAACCAAAAAGAATAAGAAACCTGAGAATGAGAAAGAAAACTAGTTCCTACTGCTTCCATGATGCAAACAAAATCAAACCACATTATTAACAACTGTTTTTCTTTTTACAATGCACTTGAGTGCCACCGTGGAGAAGTATATTATGGAGAGAACACAGCACACATGTATAAAAATAAGTAACTTCCCTGGAAAGAATCAATACAAGCAGTCCCCAGATTACAAGTGGATTGTGTTCTGCACATCTGAAAGGCAGCTACTTAGTTATCTACTAGATGCTCTCTAACTGTTCTGCCTGGGTTCACATCAACCCTAGCTACCTGTACATTCAGAATACTCTATCCCAGAATTTAAGCCTGCCTCTAATCAGAGAAACTCAATGTTGGCAGACTTCATAGACCCTCCCACAAATATTTCACCTATAAATGAGTTGAAATATACTCTAACTAATGCTGGTTTGATTTTGCATGTTGTGAATAGGAGTTCAAGTTCGTAGACTTCAAGGTGTTGAATCACGTATTTACATGAAGAAGGCAATACTACTTGAGGATTAAAGTGTGGAAATCATTAACTCTCACTCTGACCCTTATTACTTTGGGATCTTCATCCAATTTTTATTTTTACAGGTTTTTAATTTTTTTTTAATTTAAGTTATACAAGTTTCATATATTTCAGATATACAGATTTAGGAACAAAGTGGGGCTTCCCCTCCCTCTTGCCCAAATTCCAACCCTCCACCCCCACCTTGGATTCCCATTCTTAGTCTTTACTCTTAAAGCCTTAATTTCCTCAAATGTGACTTGGAGCCAATCATTAAGACTAACTTCCAAAACAGTTTTGAGGATTAAAAGAGGTAAAGTGGGGTGAGTGGTAGAGTGGTTAAGACACCATTTGGGACAGAGGCATAGCTTCCAGGAGTGCCTGGGTTTGAGTTCTGGCTTAGCTCCCAATTCTAACTTCCTGTTAATTCAGAGTCTGGGAGGTAGCCCATTACAGTTCAACTAATTGGGTTCCTGCCATCCACATGGGAGACCTGCATGGCATTCCTGTTTCCTGGTGTCGTTACTGGTGCAGCCCCAGCTCTCAAATAAGAAAACGAGTATATTAAATAAATAAGTCAATAAATAAATGTAGAAACAACTTCTTACTTATACCAGAGAAGTATGGCCTTCATACTACAACATCCTTCTGACCCCAGTATACTGGCTTTTACCTTGAGGATAGTGTCTGCTTTTCCCCTGAAGACCTTGTTGGACCAGTGACTGAGACCCCTAGGAAAATTATTCACCAATATGGGTGCTTGGTCTGTTCTGATGAACCATTCTCTCACAGAACTTTTAGTCTATTGGCTCATTCCAGAGCGAGATGCCTTACGTGATTCCTACACTCCCAAACTACACTGCTGATACCAGCTGCAAGTTTGTATCAATGACAGACTAACATATATGATTTTTTAAAAGATTTATTTATTTGAAATTCAGAGTTACACAGAGAGAGAAGCAGAGGCAGAGAGAGAGAGAGAAAGTTCTTCCATCTGCATTCCCCAGATGACAGTAATGGCCAGAGCTGCTGCTGATCCGAAGCCAGGAGCCAGGAGCTTCTTCTGGGTCTCTCACGTGGGTGCAGGGGCCCAAGGACTTGGGCCATCTTCTACTGCTTTCCCAGGCCACAGCAGAGAGCTGGATTGGAAGTGGAGCAGCCAGGATCTGAACCGGAGCCCATACGGAATGCCAGCACTGCAGGCAGCGGCTTTACCCACTACACCACAGTGCTGGCCCCACATATATGATTTTTATCTCTGGAATTCTGGATAATGACCTTACCTATTGATTCCTACCCTCTTCATGGCCTCTAGATGCTAGCAACTTTCTTTCAGCCTTACTATATATAAATAAGGCTCTTATCCTCCTTCTCTTAAAATGCATTTTAAAAATCAGTGACTAGGGCCAACAATGTAGCTCAGTGGTCTAAGTCGCTGTCTGCAATGCTGACATCATATATGGATGCTAGTTCAAGTCCTGTTATTCCATTTCCAAACAACTCCTTGCTAATGTGCCTGGGGAAACAGTGAAAGATGGTCCAAGTCCTTGGGCCTGTGCACACATGTGGGAGATCAGGTCCAGCCTTGGCCATTGTGGCCCTTTGGGGAATGAAACACCTTTGACAAATTATAATTCTTAAAAACCCAAATCCCCTGAGAGAAAAAACAAAGTATAGAATTGACTTTAGGAAAGCAATTTGGATATATACAAACTGTTGCTTAATGTTTAACCTAAATTTTTCCTGCTGGGCTCAAGCTGATTATTTTTCTGCCTTTGATGTTTAGTTCAAATAATTGTCCCTCTCTTCTTTATCACCTCCTTGAAATATTAAATCTTCATTTGATGTTGGCTCATGCATGAACTTCCCAGTACCATTTACCCAGATCTTATAACTTTCAACTATTATTAGTGTCACATAACTATACAAAATAAGCTTTAGTTTTTGCTAAATTTCTCAAAACCATAGTTGCTCTGTTCATATAACCTCTGCACTTTCTATTTTTTTTTCTTTCTACTTTACCTAGCTGGTAACTCATACAGACTGCCAATGTAATTCACACCCATCTTGAGCCAATTGTATGATCTGTCCTTGGTTGCCCTCGGTGGACGTTTTAGACTCTTTGAGCCCCCCAAATATGAATTCTGCATGATCACATGTGGAAAGGGAAGTAGATTTCAGCCTTAAGTGTACCAGACATTAATGGGTAAATTCAAACTGGCCATGGATCCAATAATTAAAGAATCTCCCTCTATTGCAGCCTATGAGATGACCAAGTCCATGAAGGTGACACTGATTTGTCAAAAATGGAGTGTGTGAATGGACTCCATTACAGTTAATGATTTTAGAGTCTTGTTTAGAAATTATTGCCTAGACAAGAGACATTAATTGATCTATATAAACTTGCATTATACACATTGCTCATCATCATATATAATTTCTATTATAGATTTATCCCTCAGGGTACTGAAAAACAAAACATTCTGTCTACCAACAAACAGCATCCTATGAGAACCAAATCAAGGCAAGAGAAGATTTTTATTTTATTCCTCACCTAATTCACATCACTTTTATCTTGATTCTTTAACACTAAGTACACGGGTTTCATGGCTGTACAATACTGATTTATTTCTTTAGTAAATTGCTCATTCACCTTGGATTAGCTCCCATCTGTTAATAATCATGGGATATATGTTAATGAAACTCAGAGTTTCCTCAGGCAACTTTAAGTACCGATCATTTTTTTTTAAATGAACACTTATCTACTAGTAGGAGAAGAAGCACAATACTTTATTTAACCATTAGCTATAATAATATTCTCTGAACCATTCTTACTCTTCCCATTGACATTTGCAAGACACGGTAACTGGGATCAGGAAAGAACTCTGTTCTCTAAATTGTGATTCACTGAGGGTTAAAGTCTTACCTTGGTTTATGTATTAGTATGTATTAGTAATCATACTAACATCTGTCACTTTGATCAAACATCTACAATGGCCTACAAAAACAATGACTGACAAGTGTAATTCATAATAGAAGGGTCATATGCATTCATATATAAGGTGATGCTGGTAACTCAAGACAATATTGAATTTCTGATAATAAAAAGATGTAAAAGGTTTTGGAAATACTGGAAGTAAAAGGTTTCATAACAACAATAAATGTAGCCTCTTCATGGGTCCATCTGTCCACAATCCCATGCCATCTGTCCCTTCTCTAGAGTTGCTATGGAAGACAAAGTTCCACTACCTCAGTTACCTAATTTTTATTTGGAGAACAGATAGGTGTCATTTATAGTTTAACTGAAGTAAGAATATTATGATATTTTCCCCTCAATTGTTTTATTTATACTTATTTTCCTTAAAAATGCATTTCTTTTTTTTTTATTTTCTTGACAGGCAGAGTGGACAGTGAGAGAGAGAAACAGAGAGAAAGGTCTTCCTTTGCCGTTGGTTCACCCTCCAATGGCCGCCGCACTGCGACCAGCGCACCGCGCTGATCTGATGGCAGGAGCCAGGTACTTCTCCTGGTCTCCCATGGGGTGCAGGGCCCAAGCACTTGGGCCATCCTCCACTGCACTCCCGGGCCACAGCAGAGAGCTGGCCTGGAAGAGGGGCAACCGGGACAGAATCCGGCGCCCCGACCGGGACTAGAACCCGGTGTGCCGGCGCCTCAAGGCGGAGGATTAGCCTAGTGAGCTGCGGCACCAGCAAAAATGCATTTCTTTATCTCTGACAATAGAATAATGGCAAAAAAGTAAAAGAAAAAAAAATGGACATTTAACTTCTCAATTTTAAAAGAAAAACAGCAAGGAAAAATTGTCCACCAAAGGATTTGTTTTCAATATGTGTGCTAATAGTTATGTTTTTCTTAATTATTTCCCCCATAATCTCTGCTTTAATAAGTAGAGGCTGAGTATCCACTATCTGAAAGTCATTGGATCCAGAAGTGCTTCACATTTTTGAATTTTTTTGCATGATGAAATATTTACATAGTTTTACCAGTTGAATATCCCTAACCTAAAATCCACAATTATACCAAATCTGAAACTTCAGATTGCAGATTTTTGGATTGGGATGCTCCACTTATGCCTTCTCATTTTTCTAGTTTCCACCTTAGAAATGGCAATGGGTAATACCCATTGTTGTATATGATATAACTTTACCACACCTGTTACTTTGGACATATTTTCATATTTCCAAAAAAGAAAAAAAAATAAGGGTGTAAGAGCACCAGGGAAGCGGGAATAATATTAGAAAATTTCAAGTAATCTATTTTTTGTGTTCGTTATTTTCCTGTTGGCTCTCAGATCTAATTCTCTCATGTCTTCAAGCTACATTTCCCTAAATCCCTTATCACTTGGTTTCCTACTGGGTTTAGCCAATGGAAACACTGATGACAGTCTGGCAGGTAGCAGGAAGAGAGAAACCAGGGTGTTTCTTTTCATTTCTCCCTACTTCCTTCCAGTGGTACCTCCTGCAGGGGCTGCAAATTCGTTGTGGTTCAAGTGTCCACTGGAAACACTCTGTCCTTGGTTCCAACTCTGAAGCAGTGGCATCCAGCTGAATCCAGCTCTAACTGGGTTGATACCTTTTTTTTTTTTTTTTGACAGGAAGAGTGGATAGTGAGAGAGAGAGACAGAGAGAAAGGTCTTCCTTTTGCCATTGGTTCACCCTCCAGTGGCCGCCACGGCTGGCGCACCGCGCTGATCCGAAGGCAGGAGCCAGGTGCTTCTCCTGGTCTCCCATGGGGTGCAGGGAGACTGCACTCCCGGACCACAGCAGAGAGCTGGCCTGGAAGAGGGGCAACTGGGACAGAATCCAGCGCCCTGACCGGGACTAGAACCCAATGTGCCGGCGCCGCTAGGTGGAGGATTAGCCTATTGAGCCGTGGCGCCAGCCTACCTCTTTTCTTTATTGCTAAAACATTAGAGATGATAGCGGCTTCTTCCTAGTTGCTAATCTCTGAGCTGCTTCACTATCCATTGTTTGATATTTTAACTATATCAATATATCTGTGACTAGTTGTTATGTGAAATGCCTTTGACTAGACCAGGATTTCTCAACATCAGCCCTTTTGATATTTGAGAAGGATAATACTTTGTTGTGAGAGGCTATCCTATGTATCGTAGGGTGCTTAGCAACATTTCTTTCTCTACTCAATAAACACAATTATCACTCATGCAATTGTAACAAACAAAAATTCTTCTAGACATTTTCAGTTTTCCCCTGGAGGGAAGAATCTCTTCTGATTGAAAACTGCTGTATCAGACTATAGGAGCTCTACTTTTCTGATGGAATCTTAACTTATACTCTCCAAAAAACTGTATGTATACCTTTTATTTTTTGAAATAAGAATGGATTAAGATCAAATGATGATATCTATGTATAACCCTAAATTTTAGTCACATTTGTAAAAAAAGTCATTCAGCAAATGAATACATTGCTTTGAAAAACTGCAAATATTTATTTCCTCAAAATTAATAAATATTTTATATCATCCAGCTAATTCATAATATATTTTTGTTTGATTAACCATCAGAGGGCCTCTGAATTACTTCATAATTTTGATGACTCATTTTTAAATGTAAGTAAAATTAAACATGTCAATTTAGCTGACAAATTAATCAGAAACAGAATTTTAAGCACAAGAAACACACTGTAGGGGCTGGCACTGTGACCTACTGGGTGGAACTGCTGCCTGCAGTGCTGGCATCCCATATTGGTGCCAGTTCAGGTCCCAGCTGCTCCACTTCCGATCCAGCTCTCTGCTATGGCCTGAGAAAGCAGTGGAAAATGGCCCAAGTCCTTGGGCCCCTGTACCCACGTGGGAGACTCGAAGGAAGCTCCTGGCTCCTGGCTTCAGATCAGCCCATCTCCAGCCATTGTGGCCAACTGGGGAGTGACCCAGCAGATGGAAGACCTCTCTCTCTGCCTTGCCTTCTCTCTCTGTGTAACTCTGACTTTCAAATAAATAAATAAATCTTAAAAAAAAAGAAGCACACAGTAGGAATTCTCCCTTTTTCTCACCTCACACTGTGATCCATCCATTTTCTTCTTAGCACTAATATATTCCCAGCAATAGATAGAGATTGCATATCCCTTATTGTATACTTAATAATCCTTCCACTTTAATTATTCTATTGCTAACTTTTTAATTAGCTTTGTCCTTATCTAATATTAACGGCAGGATTTAAAAGGGTAATTAAGTCAAACACTTATTCATAAGTTTTGAAATAATGGAACAATGTCCATGCAATCACACCCAGAATTGTCTCTGAGTATATTGTTACAACTATTGGAAAGCACTACCCAATTCCATCTGAAAGATGAAAGATAAAGGAAACATGTAAAGTCATTTTTGATGGTTATTATACACTGATAATTAGCATGCATATACAAATAAGTGTGCACATATTTGCTTAAAACACATATACATATAACCTATATTTAAGATGCCTATCTTGCAACATAAGATTCATCTTCATTATTCATATACTTGATAAAGCATATGCTATGTTTTAGGCTTAATAGTAATTTATGTAAAGTACCATATACATTTATCAAAGTGTAATATTCAGCTTGTTAATCTATAAAATTAAAAGTAACTAATTAAATAAGAAAATAAAATTCTCTTATCATAAGAATTTTTCCCTCTCTAAAGGACGATATAATAGGTCCAACATTTCCATAAAACACATACAGAGATTAAAACAGAAGGAGAAAATTGAATCCCAACAGATAACAGTGTTTTAAGTTTTAATTTAAGAAGTTATCAAATATATGATTGATTTTCATCTTATAGAATTAGTTTCAGAAATGAAACAAGATTTTACAAATGAGATGAATTTGCATGAATGACTGGTAGACTTTGTTCATTATAAACTCAATGATCCTTTATTAATTTGGTTAATCAATTTTTAAATTTCTAAGATAGTTGTTCATAATAATACGGAGAAAGTAGAAAGAGAAACAAATCAAAGGTCATATGATAAATTGCATAAAAACTTTATAAGAAATTTGGATTATATATTTATCATTTGTACTATAAAGAAGTGAAATTTATGTGGACAAATATAATAAACATACTTCTCAGAACATATCAATTTCTGAATATGCTATAGAATCTTAATTTGGTTAGCCTCCCTTCTCTAGCAAGTGAAACTTATTTTCTTTCTTATGGCCAAGTAAATGTTTCCAATATTATGAAGTTTTTCTCAGTTCTCACAGCTAAAATTCTAACTATGACCTGAATTCTTGCAGCATCGTTTTCACTCTCTATTATATAGTACTTTCATTTTGGATGTATAATCTATAGTGATTTGGGATGTATAATCTATATGATTTTTGTCTATATTCCTCACTCAAATGTGAACTCAGTCCAGAATACATACATTATTCAATTTTCTACAAGTAGGGCTAATTTTCTTATAACTTTGATTCTGTAGAGGGGCTGATCTCAATATTCTCATTTATGACATTGAATTTGACTGAATATTTTAATGAATTTGCTTTGAGATCTGAGATAACACTGTAAAGCTTTGCAATTATGAAATTATGCAAAGTGTTGGATCAAAATAAAGATCATGAAGTAGCTTTTATATATGATAGTATGGAGCTAACAATACAGCCTGGGTAAGTATTTAATAGAATATAGGATTTTGTTTTAAGGACAGTACCTAGAGGTATTTTTTATGAATTCTGATGCAATTTTAGGATCAGACATCTGAAAATGGCAGATGTGCATGTGTGTGTGTGTGTGTGTGTGTGTGTATACATACGTACTTTCGCATTTGCAGCAATAGCATGTGGCTTTATAGGGTACACTATTCTTATGAGTTGTTGACACAGCAAAGAGGTCACTGGAGATAAATGTTACTCTTTATGAGCACAGTAGTACCCTAGCAGAAGCAGTTCACATTCACCCGATGAAATAAGCACCAAGTATACTAAAAAAAAATCACAGGAGTGCTTTTAGAAAAGCAATAATTACTAACCAAATAATCCTCTTCTTATAAATTCCTGAGGTTTCTTGAAAAATAATTTTATTTACTGAACTAATCAATTCATGCTTTAATTTTGAGGAGATTTTCTTTCTAAATATAATTCCAGATACGTATATTATATTATATATACTTTAAGAAATGGAATTTTTAACAAAATATTGAAGAATTATTTCCTCTTGTTATTTGACTAATATTCATTCCACTTGTTAGATTATTATGTTCCATTTTTATGATCTATCATAAGATACTATGTGTGATTAAAAAACATAATAGATACAGCACTGCTTTGCATTCATATTTTCAAGATGAATAGGAATAAAAACAGACAATTTTTATAGAAAAAGTGGACAATGGAAAAATGTGGTAGAATATACATTGATACAATCTTCATCCTAATTGGAAAATTGATGAGTTAAGTACTGTTAAAGTCATAAGCATGAGGTGACGACATATTGTTATTTCCCCTGCCAGAAAAAAGAGGCCAGAAACTCAGGACTTTATTCTTCGAAAATGAGTTTGCCTGAGAAGAAATCCAACTGGTCAAAGGCTTCCAACTGTGTTTACAACCAATGTAATTGTACTGATTAAAACTTACCAATTATGTTTCTAGCTCTTTTTTCTCATAACCATAAAAGTGAGAGAAAATAAAGGAATACATCTTTTAGGTGTTATATTTCTTCTTTATAGGTTCCCTTAAACTATTGACTCCTCACAACAAATTGTTAGCTATAAAGCAGGGGTCTTTTTTTTTTTTTTCATACTGCTTGTTGAACTCTTTACTTAGTATATGGTTAGTCTTATGTATATAAAGTTAATTGAAAATAGATCTTTGTAAAAAAAAAAAAAGTATGGGAATAGGTGAGGAGGAGGAAGAAAGATGGGAGTTCAGGTGTGAGGGAGCATGTGGTGGGAAGAATCACTGTGTTCCTAAATTTGTATATGTGAAATGAATGAAGTTTGTATACCTTAAATAAAAGTTTTCTGGGGAAAAAATTGCCATCACTTTAAAGAGAGAGTGAGAAAGTGAGAGAGTGACAGAGAGTGACAGAGAGAGAGAGAGACAGTGAGAGAGAGAGAGAGAGAGAGAAGCAGGGGTCTACAATCCATAGCCCTCTAGCCAAATCTAGTACACTATTTTTTAAAATAAAGTTTTATTAGACCGCAATCACATATCTCCATTTACATACTGTCCATGACTGCACATGTACTAGGAGTGCAGACTTGAGTAAGTTGCAAGAGTATGGTCATAAAAAAATCTAAAACCATTACTATCTGGCCCTTTACAGAAAAAGGTTTCTGTACAGAACAAGTCTGCCTCTCTAAATCACGAGTGCTTTTGAAACTGAGGTAAATTAAAAACAAAACAGAACTATTGCTTAAATATATTTTATTTTTAAAGAAAAAAACTACCTTTCTTTTTCCAAGGATGTTTTTCCCCCTGCAAGGAGCTTAGCTTCCAATTTTAAGAAACAAAAGAAGCATAAGTACACCAGTAAATGTGCTCAGTTATGTGAATAACTTGCGAAGGTTTGAATATACTTTCTGGCAACATGCAATGTTATAAGCTTAGAAATATGTCTTCTTGGTACTTTTATGGGGAATATATAGAGAGACTCTTTTGAAACTTTGAAAAGATTTATTTTCTGTTCTAGAAGCACTTTAGTATGGAGAGTTGAAGGTTACATAAAAATACAGTACCTAGCATAGTTGGAGTAGTTATTCTCTAGGGAAACATTTGGCCCTAAGACAAGACATGTTGGAAACACATAAACAAGCAAATAAAATGGGCCAAAATAAACTTAAATTCATATATACTCATGAAAATATATGTTTAAACCTCAAACATCAAGCAAGTCTATCTTTAGGTATACTGGTCTGTTTTCTACTCACTGAAACTTCCATAATGTTATTATAAGGTGCTTTTAAAGTTGAAGTTTCTATGGCTACAAGTTTAGCCATTAGTTTTCATACTTAAAATTCATTACCTCATCTGTATCTTGTGTGTCCATTGGATGGCTATATAATGTGAACAAATGTCTCTAATAGGTCAATCTTTCTGACACCGGAGCATTACCATAGAGTGAATTCCAGGTTAATTAAGACATCTACCTCCCAAATTGTATCCAGCAGAATGAGACGTAAGAAAATCTCAACTGATGTAGCAGATTACTTTGCCTCTAAAACAAAGGGACTGGAGTGGGCATTTCGGGTAGCAGTTAAGACGCCACCTGGGATATGTCTATATGCCACATCAGAATGCCTAGGTTCAAGTCATAGCTCTGCTCTTGATTCTAGCTTAATACATATCCTGGCCCCCTGCGCGGGAGACCCAGACTGCATTCCCAGCTCCTGACTTCAGCTTGGCCTATCTAGTCCACACTGTTGCAGGGCATCTAGGGAGTGAATCAATGGATGGGAGAGAGCTTTGTCTCTCTGAATCAATTGATACCTTTCTCTGTCTCTCCTTTCTTCTCACTCCTTCTCTGTCTCTCTCTCTTCTCTATCTACTCCTCCCCTTCTCTCTCCCTTCTCTCTCCTCTCCACCTTCTCTCTCCTCTTTCTCTTCCCTAAAATAAAAAAAAAAAAATTAGAGGAGGTGGAGGTGGTCAGGGTGGCTGTTGTTGCACAGCAGGTTAAACCACTTCTTGCAATGTCAGCATCCCATATGGGAGAGCTGGTTCCAAACCAGCTTGTACTAATGTGCCTGAGAAAGCAGCAGACAATGGCCCCAAGAACTTGGGCCTGTGTCACTCATGTGAGAGACTCAGAGGGAGTTCTGGGCTCCTGGTTTCAGCGTGGTTCAGCCCTGGCCATTGAAGCCAGCTGTGGAGTGAACCAGAGGATAGAAGATTCATTCATTCATTCGTTCATTTATATTTTCTCTCTCCACCCTCCCTCACTCTCTCCCTCTCTTCCTCTTTCCCTGTCAAATAAACAAATCTTTAAAATATTAAAAAAAATGAGGGGACTACATAACTCAAGGCTCTCCCAAGCAACCTTATAGCCTACCTGGTTATCTTGACCTTCCCACAACACAGAAAATTAATTTTAGAACTTTTGCACCAGCTGCCTACTGTGCCTGGATGCTTAGTTCCCAGATTATTATCTGCCTGACTCCTCCTTATCAATTGGATCTTTTAAAAAATCACCTTCTCAGGGAAACATCAAAGCAATTTTCAATCTTTTCTCTCTTTTAGTTCTCTACAGTCCATTTGCTACTTTCTGACTTTTCCCCTCTCTCTCAGAATGTGTCCTAGCCCTGCTTACTAGAATCTGAGCTTCATGAAAACAGGGACCTATTCTCTCCTGTATATAATGCATAGGATGTTGTTTGGAGTACAGTGGACAATGAATGCGTTAATAAATACATTCATCTTAGAAGAAAGATGGATTCACAGTGTTTCAGATGTGGTGCTAAGAATGGGTATAAAAGAGGAAAACATTTTTTCTGCTCTCAAAGTGTTTTTAATCTGGTTGGGTTGATGATCACACACAAATCACATGATTGTATCACTTGAGGAACTATCCATCAGATTTATAAAAAATTACTGTATCACTTTATAGAAAAAAGCACTAATCAAACAGTAAATAGGGGATGACAGATGCAGGGAAGAATTACTGTAGGTGACCTTTCAGTTCAGTATAGAAAGGGAGGTAGGGGATGAAGGCACTAGGCAAATACTTGTCACAGTGTACTTGTGAGTCACAAGTGACTTGAAGCAATATGACATGCTTTGAGAAGACATGTAATTCTTGGTGGCCACCTCTCTCCGTCATAGCCACATTCATTTCTCTGACAGACAACAGAACCTCTTGCTTAGAAATTTCACAGAGCAGAGCTGGAGCTATGGTGTAGTCGGTAAAGCTGCTGGCTGCAGTGCCGGTATCCCATAGAAGTGCCGATTCGAGTGTCAGCTGCTTCACTTCTGTTCCAGCTCTCTTCTATGGTCTGGGAAAGCTGTGGAAAATGGCCCAAACCCTTGGGCCCCTGCACCTACTTGGGAGACCTGGAAGAAGCTCCTGATCAGCCCTGCTCCAGCCACTGGGGCCATTTGGAGAGTGAACCAGCAAATCAAAGAGTCTCTCTCTGCCTCTGTCTCTCTGTAACTCTGCCTTTCAAATAAAATAAATAAATCTTTTTTAAAAAAAAAAAGAATTTTCACAGAGGGGCCAGAGCTGTGGTACACTGGGTTAAAACCTGGCCTGCAGTGCCAGCATCCCTTATGGGCAACAGTTCTGGTCCCGGCTGCTCCACTTTTGATCCAGCCCCCTGCTAATGTGACTGGGAAAGCAATGGAGGATGGCCCAAGTCCTTTAGTCACTGCACGTATGTGGGAGACCTGGAAGAAGCTCCTGACTCTAGGCTTCGGATCAGCCCATTCCCTATCCTTGCGGCCATTTGGGGATTGAACCAGCGGATCGAAGACCTCTTTCTGTCTCTGTCTCTATCTCTGTCTTTCAAATAAATAAAATGAATCTTTAGAAAAAATTTCTCAGATAGGGGCTGGCATTGTGGCATAGGAAGTTAAGCCTCTGTCTGCAGTGCCGCCATCCCATATGGGCACTGGTTCATATCTCAGCTGCTCTTCTTCCCATCCAGCTCCCTGCTAATGTGCCTGGGAAAGAAGTGGAAGATGGCCCAACTCTTTGGGTCCCTGTACCCATGTGGGAGACCTGAATGAAGTTCCTGGCTCCTGGCTTTGGTTTGGCCCAGCCCTGGTCATTGCAGCCACTTGGGGACTGAACCTATGGATGGAAGACATATTCCTCCCTCCATCCCTCCCTCCTTCTGCCTGCCTCCCTCTCCCTCCCTCCCTCTCTCTCTCATTCTGCCTCTCAAAATAAGTAAAATACTAAAAAGCAGAAATTTCACCTATCTCAAATTAACATGTGAAAAATATATCCATCCCCTTTCTCTGTAAACCTTTTATACTCCTTTTATGATGCATTTAGCAAGTCATTATTTTATCTATTACCTAATCACTGATCATTTATTTTCCCATTTCAATAAATGGCAGGGTTATCTCCCTAGGAAAATGAAGTCAGAATCCTAGAATCATATATGACTCTTAACTCAGTTCTACCTTCATTCAACCCTTGTTAATTCTGTCTCATACATTTTTCACAGATCAGAGTTTTCCCCTGACTTGCATCCTTACTCTCACCACTGTAGTCAAGAACACCATCACATATCACCAAAATTACAAAAGGCTCCTTTTTTCCCCCCTTCAGACTTGATTCTCTCTGAACTGTTCTCAACACTCTAGCAAGAGATCTTTGCAAATTGTTTGATTTCTATAAATGAGCGCATTTTCAAATCATGTCATCAATCTCATTTACATGGTGTATTGGGTATTGTCCCTCCTCTATATTATTTCATGTAAGCTGCAGTTCATCGTATTTAGGTACATTCAGGGAATGACAGACTTGTGTGCTGGTAGCGAATATGGCTGAGAAAACTTGCTATCTAACAAGATAGCTGTCCTTTACCTGGACCATTTCCATAGTAGTAATTAAGAATTGCCCAAGAGACCACATGAAAGCTGTAGCAGAATTTTCACAGACATTTTGATTGGATGTATCATGGCCTCTTGTACAGCCTGCTGAGGTAACTTGAAGACAGGGAATTGCATTGTCTGGAGTTGGTTGCTCATAAACCAAATTTTAAATGTGTTTGTTAAATGGATAGACTTAATATTACTTGAGTATAGTTTTCTTTTTTTAAACAACTTAGAATAGCACTAACTTTAAATTCAATGTATTAATGTTTAAACTTAAAAATAATTGCTTTGACATCTATGGAATATTCTTATTTCTTGAACTTTGGAAGAGCTAACACAATAAGAGGCAGATGTAATGTGGAATAAGACATTCAGAATTTATGTTATGACAGAAAAGGAGACAAAAACATGTCAAGGAAATTACTAAAAATATATTATACTTTATATGTAAAGGGATATTTCCACACCAATTTCAAAAGAATAATAGCTGAGATTCTTCTCTGTTTCAGTAAGATAAATCCCCTCATTCTTGAAACAGATTCTACCTTTGCCAGAATCACTTCTACCAGTGTTGAAAATATGCAAGTCTTTCAATATTTTGCTTTTTAAAAATAATGGAAATTTAAATTGGGAATTAAGTTGCATTTAATTTCCAGTTTAGCACTCTAATCTTTCTAAACTAGCCTAGACACATGCAAGTTGTACCTGAAAGCTTCAATAATAGCAAGCCAAAAGAGGAAATGAAGCTGAAAATTAACAACTTAAGAAATTCTAGAAAATATGCAGAGACTAAACAACATGTTCCTGAATGAACAGTGGGTCATAGAAGAAATCGAGAGAAAATAAAAAAAAATCCTAGAAATGAATGAAGATGACAACAGAACATAACAAAACCTAAGGGATATAGCAAAAGCAGTGTTGAGATGGAAGTTCACAGTAATTAGTGCCTACATCAAGATATTGTAAAGGAATGAAATAAATGATCTAACTGCAACTCAAGGACATAGAATGAATCAAACCAAAAATTAGTAGGAGGAGAGAAATAATTAAAATCAGAGAAGAGGTGGCCAGTGCTGTGGCACAGTAGGTTAATCCTCTGCCTGTGGCACCTGCATCCCATATTGGCGCCGGTTCTAGTTCTGGCTGCTCCTCTTCCCATCCAGCTCTATGCTATGGCTTGAGAAAACAGCAGAAGATGGCCCAAGTCCTTGGGCCCCTGCACACGTGTGGGAGATCCGGAAGAAGCTCCTGGCTCCTGGCTTCACATCGGTGCAGCTCTGGCCATTGCGGCCATTTGAAGAGTGAACCAGCGGATGGAAGGCCTTTCTCTGTCTCTCCCTCTTACTGTCTATAACTCTACCTCTCAAATAAATAAATAAAATCTTTAAAAAATCAGAGAAGAAATACAAAAAAATCAAAACCAAAAGGATGATACAAAAGATCAGTGAAAAGAAGAGCTGTATTTCTTGAAGAATAAACAAAATTGATATGCCATTTTCCCATAACTAACCATAAAAAAGGTAGGGGGAAGATCAAAATTAATAAAATCAGGGATGAAAAGGGAAATGTTAAAATGGATACCAAAGAAATAAAATGAATCATCAGCTATATGAAAACACATGGAAAATCTAGAAGAAATGGATAGATTTCTGGACATATACTATCTACTGAAATTGAGTCATGATGACAGAAAATCTAAATAGACCAGTAACAAAGATGGAAATGGAATCAGTAATAAAGACCCTCCCAACAAAGAAAAGCCTACGACCAGTTGGCTTCACTGTGGAATTCTACCAAACTTTTAAAGAACTAATTCTAATTCTTCTCAAGCTATTCTAAACAGTTGAAAGGGAGGGAATCCTCCCAAACTCCTTCTATGAAGCCAGCATTACTCTAATTCTTAAACCAGAAAATGAAACAACAGAGGAAGAGAACTACAGATCAATATCCCTGATGAACATAGATGCAAAAATTCTCAACAAAATGCTAGCTAATTGAATCTAACAACACGTCAAAAAGATCATTTAACTGTATAAAGTATGATTTATATCTGATATGCAGGGATGGTTCAATATATGCAAATCAAAAAATGTGACACAATAGATTAATAATTTGAAGAATAAAGACCAAATGATTATCTAAATAGATTCACAGAAAGCATCTGATAAAACACAAAATCCTTTCCTGATAAAATCCTTAAGCAAATTGGGTATAGAAGGAACAATCCTTAACAAAATCAGGGCAATCTATGAGAAACCCACAGCCATATCATATTGAATGGGGAAAAGAAGGAAGCATTTCCACTAAGATCCAGAATCCCACAAGGCTGCCCATTCTCACCATTGCAATTCAATATAGTCCTGAAGTTTTAGCCAGAGCCATTAGGCAAGAAAAAGAAATCAAAGGGGTACAAATTGGAAAGAAGGAAGTCAAATGATCGCTTTTTGCAGATGACATAAAGACTCCACTAAGAGGCTATTGGAAATCATGAGAGTTTGGTAAAGCTGCAGGCTATAAAGCCAACACATAAAAATCAATAGCCTTTGTATACACAGATAATGCCATGGCTGAGAAAGAACATGTAATATCAGCCCCATTCACAATAACTACAAAAAAAAGACCTTTAAAAATTTAACCAAGGATATGAAAAATCTCTACAATGAAAATTACAAAATATTAAAGAAATGGCAGAAAAAATTGAAAAATATTATATATTTGTAGATTTAAAGAATTAACATAATCAAAATTTCTATACTACATAAAGCAATTTACAGTCAATGTGATCCTAATCAAAATATCAAGGACATTCTTCTCAGCTCTAGAAAAAAAGACAGCAAAATTCATATGTAAACAAAAGAGACCCTGAATAGCTAAAGAAATCCTAAACAAACAAAAAAGCTAGAGGCATAACAATAACAGATTTAAGACACGCTACAGGGAGCTGGTGCTGTGGCACAGCGGGTACAGCCACAGCCACTGCCTGCAGTGTCAGCATCCCATATGGGCACCGGTTCGAGTCCTGGCTGCTCCACTTCCAATCCAGCTCTCTGCTGTGGCCTGGGAAAGCAGTAGAAGATTGCCGAAGTCCTTGGGCCCCTGCACTCGCGTGAGAAACCCAGAAGAAGCTCCTGGATCCTGGCTTCAGATCAGCGTAGCTCTGGCCATTGCAGTCATTTGGGGAGTAAACCAGAGGATGGAAGACACACACTCTCTCTCTCTTTCTGCCTAACTCCAACTTTCAAGTAAATAAATAAATCTTTAAAAAAAAAAAAAGACATACTACAGAACAATGGTAATCCAAACAGCTTGGTACTGGCACAAAAATAGATATGTAGATCAAAGAAACCCAATAAAACCCCAGAAATTAACCCACACATCTAAAACTAACTTATCTTTATTCAAATGAGCTTAGAATAAATCCCTGGATTAAGAACTGTCTCTTCAACAAATATATTGGGAAAATTAAATCCTCACAAGCAGAAGCATTAAACAAGATGCATACCTTACACGTTATACAAAAATCAACTCTAAATGGATTAAGTATCTAAATTTATGACATGATACCATCAAATAACTGGAGGAAAAAGTAAAAAAAAAATCAGGGAAACTCTGCAAGTCACTTGTATAGGCAAAGACTTCTTGGAAAAGACCCCAGAAGTACAGGCAATCAAAACCAAAATTGACAAATAGATTACATCAAGCTACGAAGCTTCTGTACTACAAAGGAAACACTCAACAAATAGGTAACTGGCAGAATGGGAGAAAATATTTGTAATTATGCAGCTGATAAAGTATTAATATCTAGAATCTATAAAGAGCTTAAGAAACCAACAACAACAAAACAAACAATCTAGTCAAGAAATGGGATAAGGACATGAACTGGCATTTTGCAAAGGATGGAATTCAATTGGCCAACAGACACATGGAAAATGTTCAGGACCACTAGCCATTAGAGAAATGCAAATATAAAAACCACAATGAGGTTTACCTCACCCCAGTTAGAATGGCTAAACCCAACAATTGAAAAACAATAAATGCTGGTGAGGCTGTGTGGAAAAAGGTACCATAATACACTATTGGTGGGAACGGGAACTAGTTAAACTATTATGGAATACAGTATGGAGATTCCTCAGAAATCTGAAAATACATCTACCATGTGACCCAGCCATCCCACTCCTGGGAATTTTCCTAAAAGGCATCAAATCAACCTATGAGTTATCTGTACCCCTCATGTTTATTGCAGCTCAATTCACAAAAGCTAATATATGAAATCAACCCAAATATATACCAACTGATGACATGATAAAGAAAATGTGGCATATATACACTATGGGATATTACCCAGCCATAAAAAAGAATGAAATTCTGTCTTCTAGAAACCATTATGATTAATGAAATAAGCTAGTCCCAAAAAGAAAAAATGTATCTTCCCTAATTTGTGGTAATAAATATATGGAGGACAAAAAATGTAATGCATATGAACAAAGTTGACATTTTGAAATATGATTGTTACTTACAGCCCTAGTTTATAATCTTGACTAACAGTGTTTTTTCTGCTTACTACTTGTTGAATACTTTACTTGGTGGAGAGTTAAGCTTATGATTATAAAATAAAGTGGAAGTATGTCATTATATAAACTTAAGGGAAAAATAAGGAAGGAAAGATGAAGGAGAAGGGTAGGAGCATGGGTGGGAGGGAGGATCCAGTAGGGAGTTTCATTATACTCTTAAGTCTATATATATATTAAATACATGAAAATTTTTACCTTTTATAAAACTTATAAAAAATAGAAATAAAAAATTTGTAACACTCTAAGTAGCCTTGGGCACCGTTCTCAATCTTGCTGATTTATCAGTGGTTCCAAGGCTGGCTGAACCTTAGTACCTGAAATGTAATGTATTGGAGTGAAATAAATATTTACAAATTTGAGGACTGTTTATAGCTCCTTTCTCTTCTGTTGAGGAATAGTGTGTTGTTTTCTTTCTCTTCATACTATTTGTTGAACTCTTTCACTTAGAGTAGGGTTAACTATACAATCGTTAAGTATACTGAAAATAGATCATTGTAAAAATTAAGAGTGGGAATTCAAGAGGTTGGGGCATTGGGTAGAGAAGTGCCACTAAGTTCTTAAATATGTATATATGAAATATATGAAACCTGTATTACTTAAAGAAATATTGTCAATAACAAAAAAGAATGTTATACTAAAAAATAAAAAAAATACTGGGAGAAAGCAAACATTGAAACTCTTTGTTTCCTAACTTTTGAGTATTAATCAATATTTATTAAGCAACAAAAAAAATACTCAGGTGTAAATCCTACCACCAGGAATTTGGATTTGATTAATTTGGGCTGAGTGGTGGATATTGGTGTGTCTTTTATAGCTCCCTGTGGAATTTTAATACAAAGGCAAGATTGAAAAATCAAGATTCAAATCCTCATTCTTCTAGTCTCTAACCATAAGAATGTTGCAAGTTTTATGGGTTAAGATATTTGCATGTGGATAGACATTTGGCACAATGGTTAAGGATGTTTCTTTGAGCACTGATATCCAGTCTAAAGGTGCCTAGGTTCGAGTCCCTGTTCTGCTGCCAATCTGAGCTTCCTGTTCACGAGAACCTGGGGAAGCTGCAGATGATGGCTCAAGTTCCTGGGTCCCTGCCACCCACATGGGAAATCCAGAATGAGTTACAGTTTCCGTTTCAGCTCGGTTCAGCTCCAGATATTGTGAGCATTTGTGGAGTGAACCAGCAGATGGAACATCTCTCTCTGTCTCTCAAATAAAATTAAATTAACTAAAATAAAACATATATGCATGTTATTGATAAAAACAAAGTTGAATGTACTTGAATAAAATAAATGATATATTTATAAGGCTTATCTGTCTTGAATATTCTTTATACAAAATGATGCAAAGTAGTCAATTTAGTATATAAGAGCCTTCAAAAAATGAATGCAATCTAACATAGAGATACACAAAAATGTACAGAGATACTCCTCATTTTTGTTGTTAGCAATGTTGCATAATGTACTTAGCTCAACATTTTGCATAGCAGATGTAGCTCTTCTTTTTGAGACTCAAGGGTAAAAGAGGGTTGCACATTTTCCCTTTTGTGCCTCTCGGAAAGCTTAAAAATTAGTAATAAACAATTCATTGTACTCTTTATACATACCAAAATCGGTTTCTCTTTTTTTCATCAAAGAAAAAAATCTCAGAAGAAAAGTAAATCAGTCATCTAAATCATCAAGATGTGAAAGAATGTAACTAATCCAAAAAAGAAAATTCCCCCTTGAGGTAAATAATTGTTAAAATTAAAAGGTGAAATACAATCTATCACACTACTTCTGTTGCTATTGTGGTTGTTCTGCATTATCCTTGTACTCATAATGAGAAAATATAACTGGATTTTATATCTATTTTAGAGGTGTAGACATTCTATTCTATCCTTCTAAGTTCAACTTTCCTTAACATAATTGTCCTGGAACTGTAATTGCAAATGTGCTAGACAGCTTAACTTACGATTTAACTTTGTGTGTGTATTTCATCTGGTGCAATATAGACACTTTGATTTATTCTGACCTTTTATTGTTCCTTTAATTTATAAATAAAGAACAATAACTAACTTTAAACACTTAGCTAAAAATAAAAATCTTAGCCAGCAGGGCTGTCTTCTGTAAATGATATAATTTTCTTTTTTCTGATAAGGAGTAATCAACAACTGTTATTCTAGTTTTTTCCACTTGAATTGACTATTCTATTGTGAAATCCTTCAGAGTGATGGATGACATGTACAAATCTACTGCATGAGAAACGCACATCGGGAAGACTTTGTTAAATGCTAGATGCTGTTTTGCTAACATTTGATTTATTAATGTGAGTTATTACCTTGATAAAGTAGCTAATTTGAATATCTGGCATCTTTACCTTTGAACTAAGTATAGTGAATAAAAAAGTTGTTTTATAAATGTTAAGTTGGGGCAATTTCTGCAGGGGACAAACAGAATCATTGTACTCATTTTATAAAGACAAAGCAAACACACAAAAAGATTTTGATCTTAAAGAAAATGTCAATAGATTTTGTTTCTCAGAATAAGTCTCTATTTTCTCAGCAATGCCTATCTAAGGAGAAATAGACACCACTATGAGATTTCATTTTAAAAACGAAAGTTTCTTTAAGAAAACAGATACTTAAGTTTTAACATCAGCTGACCCAAAACAGAAGGGACCATCCAGGAAAAAAAAAATCTGAAGGAGTTTTGTAAAACTATGTCACAAATCAATATTTTAGACACTTTGAAGATCATCCATTTGATTTTCAACCTTCACATTTCGGAGACAAGGGATATATATGTTTATATTCTCTCTGTTTCTTAAAATAAATCATTTCCAATTTGGCATCTCTTTTACAGAAGGGCCCACTGAAATGTCAATTTTTATAATTGATCAGAACCATACTTGTGGGAAAAATGCAGAGACAAGGGTAGGGATGTCATTCAGGGTCATTTCATATGATTGTATTACAGGAAGGCATTACAGTGTTTGCACTTTATTTCTTAAAGTATTTCCTCTCCACCTCTCTCGTTTCCCCCAGGAAGTTTGAGTCAGATGTGATCCGGCTGGAAAACTTTCTTTGTGAAAAGATTTACACCAGTTATCAAATGAGATTCATATGTATGTAAAATGATTCCATAACACTGTTCTCAAAAGGGTGGTAAATGCATCCAACTTAGTTTCTGAGATGAAAATGGAAATATGAAACTCATGGGGAAATTTAATCACAATATGGTATCAATACAATAAAACATATTTAATATCAAGCCCTGATGGAAAATAGAAAATTTCCTCATTTATTAAAGATAATTTGAAGTTCTTTAATGTCCAAAATAACAATTAAAATTTTCAGCACCCTATATCTTTTTATTCCCAACTTTCAATTAAGCACAGTCAAGTTCCTAGAGAAGTGAGTAAGTTGTGTAAATTGGATGCACAAATACAATATTTACATCTAAATTTTCCTCCAAATCTAAAAACTTCCAGAACTTTCCTGTTGGATTTGTAAACTACTGAAAGATGTTATATCTTTGACAATTGCAATATAATTAGGGCCACAGATTGGAGTTCTGGGCATTTGTACCATTGATAAAGCAGAATTTGTTGCTTGATGGCTAATGGTTCCATCAAAGACAGATAAATCAGAAAGGCATTATATATGTATTATGTAAATGTGAGTAGTGACTAGTGAGGTGATAACTATTATTTTATATGCTTATAGGCCATTTGTTAGACCTTGATAGTGAAATGCTATTAATATACTCTTTGTATATTAGTATTATTAACTCACATGGGTCATACATTTAGTCAATACTTTTTCAATCTATTGCTTATTTATTTATCACTTTGTTTATGGTTTCTTTGCTATATGGAAGCTTTAACTTTCAGTTACTTCAGTTCGCCAATTTTGTTTGTCTTCTAGCTTTAAGACCTTACCAAAACTCTGTCTCTCATTTTAAGCTTATATACCCTACATTTTCTTTTGTCAGTTTTATGAGTTCATATTTCTAGTTAGCTTCATAAGCTACAGAAATTTATTTTTTTGCCTACATTTAAAGGCACAGAAGTGATTTTCCTCTTCTTTTGAATAGTCTTTATAAGATACTAGTTATTATATACAATAGGCTGTTCATATAGAATTGAAAAGCCTTCGCTATCTGATTTTAGTTTATTTTTTTTTTTATTTGACAGGTAGAGTCATAGACAGTGAGAGAGAGAGAGACAGAGAGAAAGGTCTTCCTTCCGTTATTCACTCCCCAAATGTCCTCTACAGCTGGCGTGCTGTGCCGATCTGAAGCCAGGAGCCAGGAGTTTCCTCCTGGTCTCCCATGCGGGTACAGGGGCACAAGCACTTGGGCCATCCTCCACTGCCCTCCAGGGCCACAACAGAGAGCCGGACTGGAAGAGGAGCAACTGGGACTAGAACCTGGCACCCATATGGGATACCAGTGCCATAGGCGGAGAATTAACCAAGTGAGCCACAGTGCCGGCCCCATCTGATTTTGATATTGTTCTGGACTCTCAGTTTTAGTCCGCTGACCCATTTTCCTAGCTCTATATGAGGACAGTAGGCTTTTCATGAAAATCATTTCAAAGTAGAGTCAAAATCTGGAAGTACAAGTGCCACCACAATGTGCTTTTTTCCATAAATTTCTTTTCAATTTACAAGTATACATGGATGTGCATATACATACACACACAGACACATACTTTCCCTCTATGTAACATTTAAGTCACATTATTTCCTATGAATTTGGGAATTATATTGCTCCAAAACATAACAAAATCATAATGATTAGGAGTGCATTAAAATCAAAAGTTAATTTGACAAACATTACAAAAATAATAGCAATCGGCCGGCGCCGCGGCTCACTAGGCTAATCCTCCGCCTAGCGGCGCCGGCACACGGGGTTCTAGTCCCGGTTGGGGCGCTGGATTCTGTCCCGGTTGCCCCTCTTCCAGGCCAGCTCTCTGCTGTGGCCAGGGAGTGCAGTGGAGGATGGCCCAGGTGCTTGGGCCCTGCACCCCATGGGAGACCAGGAAAAGCACCTGGCTCCTGGCTCCTGCCATCGGATCAGCGCGGTGCGCTGGCCGCAGCGCGCTGGCCGCGGCGGCCATTGGAGAGTGAACCAACGGCAAAGGAAAACCTTTCTCTCTGTCTCTCTCTCTCACTGTCCACTCTGCCTGTCAAAAAAAAAAAAAAATAATAGCAATAGTCTTAAATCCTAAAACTAAATATGTCTCTATTTCTTATCTTTTGTTTTGTGTCCTTATGTAAATTTTATAGTTTCTTCCTTGCCTGCAAGATCTGTAACTTTCTTCTTCCTTGCGTTTATACTTTGTCATTATTGTTAATGGGATTTTGTGCTATTTGCATTTATCAATAGTTGTTAGTATAAATAAGATACTGATGTTTAAATATTTGTATTATTTCAATTAACCATAACATATTTTTAAATTTCTTCTGAGTCATTTCAATGTACATGCATCCTTTTAAACAATATTTATTAATCTTTAAAAATATGTATAATATTGTTTTTTGTTTTTCCTTTTGACCTACTCTATGAGCTAGTATAACCAATGCCAATTAAAAAACAACCATCAGTGTTGATAATGGTGTGTTTACTAGAAGTCAGCAAACTACAGATTATCATGTTCCAAAATTTTTTTTTGTCAATGAAGTTTGATTGTAATATAGCCACACTTGCTAAGTATTATTCGTGGCTAATTTCACACTACATACACAGAATCCAATAGATGTGAAAGAAACTCTTTCTCTAACAAACCTTAAAAGTGTTATTTTGTGGACCATTACAGGGGAAAAATTGCAAACTCCTCTTTCTACTACTCCTTTTCTTTATTATGCAAAGGCAGAGTTTAGTTTTCTTCTGTTCATGACTTCATGTTATACTCAAAAAGAGATTAGAAAGTAGGTGGATTTCCTATTCTTTGTTCATAGGTTGTAAAAGTAGACATTGAGGCGGATATTTGGCATAGCAGTTATGATGCATTTTGGGATATCCATGTTCCACGTCAGAGTATCTGAATTTGATTCCTGACTGTGCATTCAATCTGGATTCATGCTAATTCTCACACTGGGAGGCAGGTAAAGACTTAAGTATTTAGGTCCTTGTCATTCATGTGGGGGACAAGGATTGAGTTCTGTTCTGGCTTCCCCACAGCAATTGTTGTGAGCATCCGGGGAGTGTTCCAATAGATAGAAGATTCTCTCTCTGTCTCTCTGCCCCCCCCCCCACTTACTTCTCTCTCTTTCTCTGTTTTTCTAATAAAATAAATATCTAAGAATTAACAAAGTAACTGCGGCATGATTAGAAGGTAAGTTATTTGTTAAAGTCACTCAGATATTAAGGGTCTGATGAGGATTTCAATCCAAAAGCATGGATCTGAGCTCATGCTGTGGGCTAGGATCATTTCACCGATGGTCCTATAGCACTTGTCACTTGAGACTTAGATTGTATGTTTCCTTTATTGGCATGTAGCTCTTTGAGGGCAGGGGTCATATTCCATTGTTTTATCAATCTCAACACCTAGAAAACAGCTCACTTGATTGTCAATGAGTCAGAAAGATTTTGCTCTCTATGGGATACTTGCCAATGACTGGGACATTTTTGTTGTCATGAGAGGAACTGCTAATGGCATTTAGTGGAGAGAAAGCAGGGATGCTGCTAAACATCTTATAATGCACAGGATGGCCCATTATAGCAAAGACTTATCTGGCTGCAAACATCAGAGGTTGAAACATTGCCAATTGGCTTCTTCCAAATTTCAGAGTCACATGTGTGACTAATTGTACAGAGAGTTAATGTCTGTACCTCTCATTTACTGCATTCTTACTTTTGTCACTGGATTGAAAACACCATTAGCGACCACAGAGGTTTTGCTAAATGCTGTATTTCCTGCATCTCCAGAACTCCAATATGGGATGCCAACATCCCCAGCATCAGCTTAACCTACTGCACCATAACACAAGCTTAGAGGAGTTTTTAAGTGTTTAGGAAATATTATTGTCATCTTTTAGCTAGCCATATTTAAATTATTTCATATTTCACTTCAGGATTTTTATAATTGTAATTTTTTCAACAGTCATAAACTCTTTAAGGGATATTTTCTATAATTAAATTGTAGCTTTATGTCTTTTATATGGATATGCCTTAAGGTATTCATGACCAAAATATCAACGTGGTTAGAATGCTCTGAAAATCTTAATTTTTGTCAGTTTTGTTTTTTGTTGGTGTTAAAGATTTGTAACTGACTCTCTAGGGGTCTCTAAGAGAACATCTCAAGATGTTCATGGACCCAGATGTAAAGACTAGAGTTTTCTGAGTTTCTGAAGAACAAAACTTGTAAATAGAGAGGGCTGGCTCTAGAATAACACTTGAAATTTAGAGTTAGCTTCTGGTCTGCCTTATTTCTTACATTTTAGGATTTCTTTGTGTTTTCTTCAGTCTCACCTTCTGCCCCCTCTCTCTTGTAGGGAGAATAAGACTCCAATAATCACAGATTCTTGAAATTCAATAGGACATATAAGGTCATCCTTACTAATGACCTAACTGATTCATAAATTCCTTTTTACAACTCCCATATTCCATCTTCCCATAACCTTGCCTGTGCTCAGTGCCTTATTCAAGTTACCAATTCTTTCTTCTGAAAGTTCTGACCAGTGGAAGTCTCTATTGAGTCAAATGCCTGTCTCTCCTGTAGCTTCAATCCAGAGGAACTGGATTTTTTTTAATCTTTTGGTGTTATTCAGACTAATGTTTTATTCTTAACTGCAAGGCAGATGTGTGGTACAATGGATTAAACCACTGCCTGGGACATCGGCATCCTATATCTGATGACCATTTGAGTCCCAGCTATTCCATTTTCACTCCAGCTCCCTGCTAATGCACCTCAGAAGGCAGCAGAAGATTGCTGTGTTTTGGCCTCTGCCACCAATGTGGGAGACCCAGATGGAGTTACTAGCTCCTAACTTTGGTTCATCCAGAACTGGCTGTTACAGCCATTTGGGGAGTGAACTAGCAGATTGAAAAATCTTTTGTGCTCTCTCTCCTTCTCTCTGCTGTTCTGTCTTTCAAATAAATAAATAAAAGATAAAAAAGTGAGGCTGGTGCCATGGCACAGTAGGTTAATCCTCCACCTGTGGCACCAGCATCCCAAATGGGCACTGGTTCAGGTCCCGGCTGCTCCTCTTCTGATCCTGCTCTCTGCTATGGCCTGGGAAAGCAGTAGAAGATGGCCCAAGTCCTTGGGCTCCTGCACTTGTACGGGAGACCAGGAAGAAGATCCTGGTTCCTGGCTTCAGATCAGCGCAGCTACGGCCCAACTAGGGAGTGAACCAGTAGATGAAAAACCTCTCTCTCTCTGCCTCTCCTTCTCTCTCTGTGTAACTCTTTCAAATAAATAAACAAATCTTCAAAAAAATTCAATGAAAATGCATATTATGGAAAACTTATGCATGGATTTCAAAATGCCTTTGCATCAAAATGAACTTGTCTTTTAATTCCAATTTTCCATGAACTTTCTGAAGTTTTCTCATATAGGAAAAAGTGCAAGACTCTTCCTTCTTGAAGCTTACAATATGATAGGTCAGAAAAGCACTGATTAAAACATTGTCAATCAAGTGATTTTATAAATCTGTAAGCATTACCTAAGAATGTAAGAGCATATAGTAAGGGGCCCTGACATTAAATGTATTATTTCACATAATCCTAACAATGCCTCAAGTAACCATTTTCCATTTAAGATCAGAAAGCAAAAGCAAAGAGGTGTCCTTAACAAGGATGCAGGGTCCAGACTCAAGGAGAACCTCCAGCTCTCTCTCTCTAGAAGTAGGTATTATCGTCAAGGCTCATAGCAAGGCCTGCATAGTGCTAACAGGGTGCCTTACGATAGCATGCTTCCTATCACACACCAGACATGAGTCAGCCATGATGATGCAGAAATGAATGAAGATGAATCTAGTTATGCGGAAAAGGAGCAATGGCTCTTTAAATCAGCAATATCAAAGATAAAAGAAAGGATAAGCACATCTTTCAGAATTGTCAAAATAGATACAGGCCATAGAGGATATACACAGAAGCACAAATCACACCAGAATGCATTTCCATCCATGTGGAATTACCACAGCACTCAATTTGAGTAAATCCTACTTATATCTAAGAGATACCTACCTACTTCTGAACATATGAAATGTCCTCTACGGTGACTCTCCATTAAAAACATAAAAGGATTATGGTGATATATATAGCAGGTATTGCTATATTTCTCTTACTTTTGTTGTCAAGAGGCCTTTAGACTCTGGATATGTGTTAAATGGTATGAGTATCTCAGAACATTTACTAGTATATGTGGGCTATAATGGCTTTGATTATGGACACATTTTCTCTTTTTCCTATTAATTAACTACCTTCCAAAACATATACTTCATGCTGTTCTGGGAATGGACTAAATTTTAGCCATTAATTTAAGTCCAAAAAAGTAAAATTGCTGTTACTGTTAATTCTTACTTAGCCTTCCTGATTAAACACACACGTGCACACACACACACACACACACACTGAAATAAGCACCTAATTCACTAAATTCAAACCATAATTTTGAACACTGAAAAAACCGGCAAACATAATTTCATGAATGTCTTCTGTATATATTTTCCTAAATCATGTTTTTTCTAATACATTCCTTATATTTTGTGCATTCATTTAAAAATAAAATCTCTCTGGCTTGACCTCTGCCTGTGGTGGTGCTTTCAGTATTTCATCTTTGCTGTTCCTCTGTTAACAAGTCCTCAATATATCAATCCCAACTTCCAGAAGACAAATAACCATTCTACATATTTTTCTGTTTCAAAAAGAAAAGAAGAAAGGAGTGAGACCACAGGTTTTAGAGAGTGCCTACTGTGTGGTGCTCAAGTACAATAGGACCTTGGCTTTCATTTTGACATTCCATCATATCCTAGTCTATGATACGGCTTATAATCCAAAATCTGTGGGTAGGATTTAGGGAGGTTTCTGGATCCCAGGAATTAAATTTTAAAATGCAAATACCTCTGCACTGTAAGCCAAATTTTATTTCCACTCTACAGTTGAAGATACTGCAATCCAGTCTCCATCCAGGAGGCAGCTGCACTTAACTCCATAAAAAGAAAGGGAAGAATGCTCTAGACCGGGGTGGAAAATGTCTGCCCACCGGCCATATAAGGCCCATAAAATCATTTGGTCTGGCCCTGCCAAGGCAACTGCAGGCAGGACTTGAATTTCGATAACTCTATAGCAGGCTAATTTTTAAGTTGATAATTTTGTATGGCCTATGAATTGCATTACAAACATCCCAATGGCCACAGGAAAAAAATATTCTCCACACCTTTGAATCAAGACCAAAGGCAAGGGCATGTGAAAAGACCATGCAGATGTTGCAGAAAGTGAATAAATTGTAGTATGACTCTAATATATAGATGGGGAAATTGTGGCTTCAGAAGAGAATGGCAAAGATAGAAATAAAGGGTATCCAGCACATAATGTAATTCAGTAAATTTTATGCCATGATAAAAAGTTTAGAGTTCATTCTAATTGCAAAAGAAGAAGTCCATGAGGGATTTAACTGGATTTAACCATGGAAATGCTTTCATTTGTCTAACATTTGAGAATACTGGTCTTCTTGCTTTTTAGGATTGAATAGGAAGAAACCAATAACAACACTAAGAGGTTGTGGTCTGATGCAAGAAGAGTGAAGAAGTAACCTGGTCTAAATTGGTGGTGATGTAGAGTAAGAAAAGGCAAATTCAAAATAGAGTTTGGACACACAAATTACACTGCATTGCTTGTCTATAGGTTAGATACAAGAGAGAAATGATAGAATCATGTGAACAATTATTGCTTAACAACCCAGTAGATGATAATAAGGTGCTGATGTAGAATATATGTGACTAGGCCAGAGGCAAAATTTTAAGTGAAATGTCAAAGCTGCATGTGTGTCATATGGCAATGATGTGTGCCATATACATAGGTAGACATACAGATCTGGAGTTGAAAGAAATCTGGGTTGGAGAGATATACTCATTATTTATCAAATTAAGGATGATGTTTAAGGCCATAAAAACCGAAGATGTCACCTAAGAGACAATATCTCCAGAATCCATAATAGGTTTCAAATTGTAATATACACATCTTCAAGGCATGCAGCATAATTCATTAAGTTATGAAAGAACAATGTTAATATTTTTGTTTTCCTGTTTATTTTTGATTTATATTTTCCCATTTTTCTATACTTATGTAAATATATACATAAAAATTAATAAGAAAATGTTCATTTCTGAGACAAAATATGCTTACAAGTTTTGTTTTGATAGGAAAACCTGATTGATCAAGGGGAGGAAGAGGAGCTAGCACAAGCAACAAGAAGCAGCATCAGTAAGATAGAACAGGAGGAACTACTGTCTGAAAAAGAAAGGTTGTGAATGCTCCATTGTCCACTCTGCTTGTATAGTTGTGGAAAATGTGAACCCACAGTTAGTCTTGCGTAGGTCCTGCTCCAAATGCCAGACTCGATGGACATGGATTGTGAAGCATCAGTAAGACTCCCCATAAGGCTATGTATCACTAACATTCCCAAAGGTGTCGTTCATTATTCTCTATTTCTCCATTTCTCCATTCAAGTTCTCTGCTAGCTTAAGATCAGGATATTTATTATGAATATTTGCCTATGTTCTTATATTTTCACATTTATGTTTGAAAGTATGCCATGAAATCATTAGGTTACTTGTCAGATCCAATCAGTAATTTGGGTGGAAATACAGAAGAAATGGCATTAATATATCTAACATAAAGAAAAACATCTTTAGTCATATTGATCAGAAACATTCAGATTGTGTGTGCTAAAACTAGGAACCTAGCATGTTCCAGAAGAAAGGAAATCCGAGGATACCTACTGCAGTTATCCATCTTGCTTGAGTATGGGTTGCACAGTGACTCCCACCCCACCAATCTGTCAAAGCAAAATCTCAGAATCTGACCTGATACGGATCAGGGTCTCTGCAGATCATATAAGTGCTAGAGGATTAGGGTGATCCCTAATTTAGTGACTTGTGTCCTTGTAAGAAGAGAAATCAGACACACAGCAATAAACACACCGGGAGAATCCATGTAAGGAGGGAGACAGAGACTAGAATGATGAGTCCATAAACCAATGAACTTAATGGATTGTCAGCAATCATCAGAAGCTAGGAAGAGGCAAGGAAAACCTCTTCTAGAGCTTTCAGAGAGGGCAACACCTTTATCAAACTCTGCGCCTCTCAAATGAGAAACACTGAATTTCTGTTATCTTCTAGCTACTCAGTTTTTGATACAGCATATTTAGGGGACTAACTCATAGAGATGTTTCCCCTGTGGTAATGTGACTTTTACAGGAGAGCAAACTTAGATGGGAAAAATATCACGTCTTTATTTTCACCAAACTTTACCTGAAAACAATGAACAAACCACAGTAATAGTAGCTGCAGCTGTGGCTTTTACTAATAGAAACAGATAATTTCATATCAGATAACAGCTGCAGATTTTCTGAAATATTATTTAGCTCATTACTAACTTCAATTTGTAGTACCTATTATTCCTGTGGCTGGAGCTCATTGTTTACTGTATTCACAAAGAATCATATGTACAAGGGCACTTCAACAAGTTCATGGAAAACTGAATTTAAAGATGTTTATTTTAACACAAAAATTTTTGAAATCCATGCATAGATTTTTCATAAGTTTTCCATGATCTTTTTGATGCCCTCTCATGTAGCTGGATGTTTTTAAAAATTTATTTTTAATTTTATCTTTTTATTAAAGGAATTTATGAATACATTAGTTTCTCAGGGTCACAGCAAGTGCATGATAATTACTACAATTCTCATGTTAATCTGATGTTAATACAAAGAAGTATAGCCATATTTTAAAGGTAAAATTTATTTTTACGATAGTATTTAATTAGTGTTCTTTGTAATCCTAAGTATCAGTATTCTGTGTTTATAATCATTATCCTGATGTGCTTATGCACTTTGCTACACAGCTAAAAGGATAGATTGCATACAAAGTAAAGAATCCCTACTCTAAATCCATTTCTCATAGACTTCTATTGGGATAATCCTAATCCATTTTCCTTTTTAAAATGTTTTATTAATATAAAGAGAACAGATTTCCTAAGTACAGTTCCAAGAAGACAACCACACTTCCCTCACCCTACTGCTCCCTCTCAATTCCCCTCTCTTCATCAGTTTTTGCAAAGACATAATTTTAATCTATTCTATATTCATAAGCTTAATTCACTACTAATCATAATATTCAACAAGTAGGAAGACCGCAGTTCCACAGTAGTATAAACAAGAGCTAAAAACAACAATCACACCACAAAACGTCAATTTCATTCTTTTACATCTTTTGTACTCTATATTAACTGCAATATGTCAGAGAAAATGTCTGATATTTGTCTATTTTTCCGGGGAAACTCTTCAGTACTTCTCATAACTCCACAGGGCAGACATGGCCTTTACAGGACTACCTGCTAGTGGTGAGGACCTAGTAAAAGCAGGTACGTATATTCCCAACACCGCATTTATTCCCAACTTTCATCTTGCTTCTGTCTTTGCATTCCAGGCTGTCACTAGTAACTTTCCAGTTGATCGTACCCACCACATTTTTACCCTCAAGTTAGCCCAAACAAGTTTCTTCCACAAGGGAAAAACAAAACAAAACAAAAAACTACCTAATCAGGCATGTATAAAGAACTTGCTTATACCCTGGCACTGACCTAGCACATATTAGCAGCTCTATAAATCTTTGATGAACTAAACTGATAGGAGGACTTAGATTCCTTGTAACTGTAGCATCACATAAATACATAGATATTCCTTCTGAGTATAAAATTGAATTTTAGATTATTGCTAAGGAAACTAACTGGCATTTATGATAACCATGCAGCCCATGTATCAAACAGAACCTTGAGCCCTGAATTTTGCATTGGAAAAGATGGAACACATAAACATTTATGTTTCTATCTGTTTATAGTCTTCCTGACCTAAACTTAAAATCCTATATACTTGTAAATGGTTGCTTTATATTTTTTTCATTGGGATTGTAATAAGCCAGTAGAATGTTTTGTGGGAACAAATACTACTTTTAAATGCATGCTTTCATATTACTTCCAGGATTATACATCTGTATAAATTATATATTAAAGTACTAAGCCTTATTCCTCCATTTCATGTAACCAAGCTAATAATATTCTTTTTATATCTACAAATCCAACATCCCCAAAGTGTTTTATAATGACATGGAGGGATTACAATTTATAAAGAGTTAAATTTCAGAGGCAACTTCCCATTTATCACCATAGTAGTAAGAAAATAATATAATCAACTGATATACTTTTTGAAGGGCAAAGATTTCTCTTCTTCTGACAGCCATGCCTTTTTTGTGTGTTTAGAATCACAAAAATCTTTTCATGTAAGCTTTTCATATAGTCTCTGGAAGTGTCCAATTGTCATAATTTTCATACAAATGAGATCCTATTTATATTTATTTTTTAGATTTATTTCTACTTATTTTAATAAGCAAAATGTGCATATTTGTCATAAACAGGTTTTGTTGAAATACGTGTACACTGTGAAATAGCTAAGTCCAGCAAATTAACATGTACATTATCTCACATACTTACCATTTTTTGTTTTTGTGGAAAGAATACTTATTTCAATAAGAGGAAACATTGTTATTAACTATAGTCACATATTATATAAAACATCTCTTTAACTTATTTCTCTTATCTAACTGACATTTTATATTTTTTGACCAATATAGTGACTTCACATTATCTGGGGAAAAAAGGCTTATTTGATTTTAACCGTATCAAGACTTTTAATGATACCATGTACTTAGAGAGTGCAACTATGTTTAAGGTTTTTTTTTAACAAAGAGTATTGAACATTTGAGATCTATAATTTGATTAACACCTTTGATCTTTTCCAGTGGAATAGAAAATGGATGGTAAATATTCAGGACATTTCAACTATATTTCAAAGATCCATAAAGAAAACAACTTAGAAGGGGAAATAGTTAAAAAGTTAAGAATGATTTTCTTTATTATTCATTTTACGTGTAGCAAAGTAATGGTAGTGTTCTACAATTCAGAGAAAAGCAAATCTATCTGACTTACTGTTTACTACTAATCAGAGTTCATTCATTTTACAACTTTAGAAAGTAAATGGCAACATGTAAAAAGCTTGGTATGATGCAAGTGACTTTTACCCAATGCAGAATATAACCCTCAAAGACTGAAGGGCATTAAACTTCTTTATGTATTATTTAACAATCCTATTCCAGAAAACTGTTTTTAAAAATTGATTTATTATGGGGTGGGCAGTTGGCCTCGTGGTTAGTGTGCCTGCACCCTCCACTGGAGTGTCTGGGTTTCACACCTGCCTCTGCCTCCTGACTCCAGCTTCCTACTAACGCAGACTTCAGGAGACAAACAATGACGGCCCAAGTGATGGAGTTCCTCTCCTGGGGACGTGGACTGAATTTCTGGCTCTGACTTTGGTCCCAGGCCTGAGGCCACTGGAGACATTTGGGGAGTTAACAGCCAGATGGAAGTTCTTTCTCTGTCTCTCTGTTTCTCAAAGAAAATCAACAAAATGTTTAAGCATTGATTAATTATGAAAGCTTTAATTCCTTGTATCCTCTTCTGAACCAGTTTTTTCTTCCTACTGGTTCTCTCATTACAGAATGAAATAAAATCTGCCAGGTATTCACTATGATTGATGTGAATATTAATTTCTTAACAAAATTTCACCTTGACAACAGGTGGAAGGATTATGGATTTCCTTCTTTATACTTTTTTCTATTATCCAAAATTTTCCCAGTTTTGGCCTATAATACATTTATAAACTGAAAAAAAAATTAACTGAGAAAACACATAGCTTATGTTGCTTTATACATGTAATCTTAAATATACAAAAAGAGTAAATGACTAACGACAAAACAGTATTACAACAGTATTACAACCACTAGTATTTGCTTTTTCTATTCTGTCAGTAGTAATGTAATGTATAATAAAGACCAAAATAAACTTCAGAAATATGAAACACACACACACACACATATAATATACTTATTTTAGTGTGATAAGATAGGTAAGTCAGGACAGTGAGAGTTAGGCTCATTATACAGTATTCTTATCCCATAAATGTAAAAATCTTAAATATTGGCTAAAATTAAATAACTTCCATGGTCAAGATAGAGACTATAATTTGGACAATGATTCCTTTTGAGAACCTTTTTCTTCAGGTACCAGCAAGAAGGATATCGATAATTAGTAGTTCAGCTAGGGGTTAAACCACCAATTTCAACTTGGGTAAACTACAGGAAATCTTTCATATTCACTTAAGCCTTGACCGTGGTGAATAGAGCCTGTGGCCAACTCTAATTGTTTGCTTATTTTCCCCTTTGGAATGAATCATTTTCATTGAGTCTTGTAGGGTGCCACAAGCAAAAATGAGGACATGCAGTCTAACAACACACAGTTGCAAGCTACTAAATATTGCTTATCCTGCACATTTTATTCCTCTGCAAACTTTTTGGAAGGGAGAGAAGTGCTATTAGTGGCCGCTAGAGTTCCTACCTAAGACATATCTCTTTTCACTTAGTCCACAAATTATAATGTTACCCTCGATCTTGAATTTCTTCCTCTTTTTCGAATGCAAAGGCCTGGAGCAGAGATAAGGCTGTCTACACTGTTTCTAAGTCAGAACACTGACTGTGAACTCCGCAGTTTTAGAATGAGAGAAGGGAAAGATGCCTAGGGAAGAGGTGGTGCTTTTTCCATGAGTCTTCATAATGCATATTATTTGCTTATTCCCCTACAAAATATTTCAAGTTTCCTGATTATAACAAACACTTGAGACCTTAGTAAACTGGACTCCCCACAGCAGCATTAATAGGATGCAATCTACACAATAAATACAACTTCAACTGTCAATTCTGAAAGTAAATAAATTAATTTGAATAACTATGCATAATACTTATGAGTCTTAAAATTTTAAAATCAAAAATTTTAAAACTAAACAAATTTTTAGAAAGTAATTTCAGATTTTCTAGTAGCTTTGAAAAGCATAAATAAACAGAGTCCAGTATTGTGGTTTCACAGTGTGGCGGGAAAACCTAAGGCCTGAGATGTGGGCATCCCAAATGGGTACAAGTTTGAATCCCAGCTGCTCCACTTTCTATCTAGCTCCCCACTAATATGCCTAGGAAAGCAGTGGAACATGGTCCAAGTGCTTGGGCTCCTGCCACCCATGTGAGAGACACAGAAGCAGCTCTTGGCTCCTAGCTTCGGCCGGGCCCATCCCTGGCTATTGTGGCCATTTGGGGAGTGAACCAGGATGGAAAATCTCTCTCTCCCTCTTTCTGTAATTCTGCCTTTCAAATAAAAAATATTTTTTTAAAAAAAGAACACATCAATTTAATTTTCAGAATATGTTTAAAGGCAGAGTTAACAGAGGAGAAGGAGAAACAGAGAGGGAGATCTTGCACTAGTTGGTTCACTCCCCAAATGGCCCCAAGGTTGTGGGCTGGGCCAGGCAGAAACCAAGCACTTGAAATTCCATTTGGGTTTCCCAAGTGGGTAGCAGGGGCCCAAGCACTTGGAACATCTTCTGCTGCCTTCCCAGGAACATTAGTAGGGAGGTGGATAGGAAGAGGAGCAAGCAGAATTCCAACAGTTGTTCTCATATGTAATGCCAGCATTGCAGGCAGTGGTTTAACCTGGTAAGCCACAGTGCTGACTCCCAGAGTAAGAATTTAAGTAAAGAACTTTATGAAAATCTCAGTATCTCCTGAGTAAATTATTCATTATACAAACACAAATATTATTTAGAGAAAGTGCTAGAGGAAACTTTTTAAGAGATTTCTTCATTTATTTATTTGAAAGGGAGGCAGTAGAGGGAAGAGAAAGAGATTGATCTTTCATCTGCTGTGTAACTCCTTAAATGGCTGCCAATCCAGGAGCCTGGAACCCCATCCAATTCTCCCCCTAGGTGGCAGGGCCCCAAATTTGGTCCATCATATGATGTTTTCCTAGGCACATAAGCAAGGAGCTGGATGGGAAGTGAAGCATCATGCTCTTGATGGTTTCTGATTGTTACTTGACAGTCAAGGATAGTATAGGGAAAGCCATTCACTTTTCTATCTCATTAGGAGTTGTGTTCAATAAAAGGTTTAGATTTCCAAGTTCCCATTAGCCAAAATATACAAATTCCAACAGACTGCTAAATTATCATTGAAGTTTTGGCAGTTTTAGCTTCCAATGTAACATCTTTCTCACAGAGGAATTTTTATTTCAAAAGAGGAAATGTAAGACAGGGCTCTCACTGTAAGTATCCCTTTATTTACTTTTGACAGATCTATGAAAACCCACACTTGTTTTACTTCACTGCTGCATCTCTACTGCCTAGAATATTACATGACACACAGTAGGCCTACAAATATGCATTGAATTTCTATACATTGAGAGAGCTGCTTGTTGAAATTCACCTCAATGAGAGTCCATGCTAATAGCCATGCTGCAGCATTCCCTCCTTTGGCAACAAGGGCTTACTATCTGATTTAGGACAGGTGCGGAAGGATATGCAAATCAGCATTAATTTTCTCAGTTTTTTTTAATTGGAAAGATTCTTGAGTACATGATGATCATGGTAAGTCCATCTTAATCATACGGGCTATTTTATATTTTCAATCAGAAAACATATACAATATTGTCAGATGGATGCCGAGGCAGAAGTAGACCATTTAAAATTTGTTGACATGTGGAATGTCTGGAAAGAAAACAGGTATAAGAGGATCATAAAATCTGTCAAATATATTCCTCTAATAATGACTTGAAACTGCACTTTTTCAAGTATGCTAAGTTGCAGTTTTTCTTAAAAGGTCTAAACAAAATTATAATGTAAAAACTTAGAAGGTATATAACCAACCATAAGTATCAGAAATAAGCTTATCTTCAAAAGTGCAAAGCTTGTCCCCACCCTCTTCTGCATAAACACATTCAGTGGCTCTGTTGTTAATAGACTACAACACAGGCAGATCTGTGTATCATGTAAAGTCCTTCACAAGGTGCTCCCCACCTACCTCTCTGGCCCACGCTATTGCTCTCTACCTGGCGATTTGATTTCTTAGCTACTGCTACTTAATGTTGTTTTCCATTCACCTAACAACCTACATTCATGAGGCCACCTAGAATTTGAACATGCTGTTTTTATGGTCAAGGGCATTCTTTCCCTCACTGTGAAACCACATGCCTATCGTAATGATTCCTTGGCTATCCAACACCAAGTTCATTGTCTCCCTCTTCATTCCTGTAGGACTTGGTAAATACAGTCACTACAGAATTTTAGAAGTATTATGGTCTACCATAATTTTGAGGTTCATATATCTATCTCTGTGTGCACTGGACTGAATTCTTTCAGTATTGAAAAGTAACTGATTCCTCAGCCTCTTACATGGAGGTAGATATCTGCCTCCTTGACGGCTACAGGGTCACTACACAGGATGCATTGTTCATGTTGAAACTCCTGATCTGCAGCACTGTCCTGAAACTCAATAAAAATACATTGCATAAGCCACAGAATGCTGATATTCACAGAAATGTCAAGTTAAGGGAAAACAGTTTTGCTTTGGGGGAAACCACAACTCATGGTGGGTTTGTCCTGAGGGTACTCTGCAACAGAGGTAACTACTGAATCCTTGTCTGTGACCTTCAACGGCTTCTTCTCTGTGTGAATCAAGGGGCTTCTTAAACAGCATCAACACTTGCTACAGTCTGATGCCCATGCCCCTCACATGTAAGAGCTACTTGTTAAATTTTGCTCTCCTGCCAAAATCCTATCTTTATTTTAAATCAGGGAGAAGTAGATGAGGGGCCCTAAATCTTCTGTATCCTCAGCAACCTGCATCCTATAGCAATAAAGAATCCCCCAATGTATATATTAACAGGAGATTAATATGAGAATTATAATGCAATCAATTGTGCTTTATAAATTATGAAGTACCTGTTGTGTTATAACTACTGTTAACACCATCATTAACAACCCTAACATCATCTATAATAAAAATAACCCCTTTTAATACCATAATTTTAATACACTATAGGTCAAATTATAACTATAGTAATAACTACATTATATCTCATCATTACTGATAACATAATAAGATAGGTTTAATTAAGATTATGCCCATCACTAAATAACTTTTTAATGGAGGGAAGAAGTTTCATATTTATCACTTAATACACTTAATGCCTCTTACAAAGGCCTTATCTTATAGTGAGTGCACAGATTATTCATTTTGTTAATTTCCTAAATATTCATTAGGCAGAACTATGATTTATTTTTTTTCTTAACATTTCTAACTTCTTCCTGTTAGTCACTAAATCACATAGTGCATGGGTCCCAAGACTTTCATTTACTCACCTTATGATTTGGGGTAAGTCATTTAGCAATTCTGAGCTTTTGTAAGAGTTATAAGAATATCTGGTTTACCTGTGTTGCTGGGATTTTTTGAAAAATCACACGAAGTAACACTCAAGTAATTTTAAAATATCATTAAAAACAAGGCAATGTTATAAGACATATGAATAAAACAAATATTGTGTTGTATCTTTCTGTGCATGTAAAATTGATTTTAACCATCTTTCTAAACTATCCATTCCCTGAACTCATTTCTATTGAAACTAACTTCTTATACTCATAACTATTTTTGACACCTAATCAGAAAGACTCCATTGTGCTTACACATACACATACTCACACGACATACACAGACATGATTAAAAACAAAAATCTCTGAAACAATACTTTTCTATATGCAATGAAATCTGACAATTATTTTTCATTTTGTTTTAGTAAAAAAATTGATTTCAAAATCCATGATTTGGAAAATACAAGTTCATTAGATTAAAATAAAGTAAACTAAAGTGATAAATCTAAAAAAGGAGAAAAGTTGCCCTCAGCATTATTTCCCACTCTTTTGTCCCATGCATCCATAAACTGGACTAGAGTACTTTTCATCCTGTCTTTGTCATATCACAGTGTTCCTGGTATCATCAGTTTCCAAACTTTTCTGGATTTACACTTCTCTCACGTATTTCCCTATCAGCTCCTCTGGGGAGCTGGTTTCAAATCTTCTAGCCAGGTAGTTACTACTGTTGTTGTCATTTCTCCAACTCATTCTATGTTGTCCCTACCTGTATTATAGCCTTACAACTTATTTTAGTTATTTAAATGTCCATCTACCGAGAATATCATATATGTATTTTGATTAGCGAAATGTCTTTCACCCTTAATAAACCTTACATTCTCTGTGAGTACATTCAGATTGTGCCAAGTTCTGTATCCGAAGCACCTAGCAGAATCTGACATAGGGCAGCTCCACAGTAAAAGTGTGCTGAAGAAAGGTATCGACTTTAAAGGTCAAAAGAAATGTAGAGAAATGTCAGGGCTAAATGTTCAAGGTTACACTCAGTAGTGGTTCACAGGTTTTCTAAGATACAGGATATCTGGGGAGATCTATCCCCCTTGGGCTCAACCATTTGGTTAGCCTCCTAAACCCTGTGCCCTGTTGTAGTGGTGAGTATGAGTACTACGGTTTGAATGTTTAGCCTCTCCAAAACTCATATTGAAATTTGATTGCTAGAATAAAAGTACTAAAAGGCAGGGCCTTTAAGAAATGAGTGGACCATAAGTGTTTTACCCTCGTGAGTGAAACTAGTGCCATCACAAAAGCACATGTTGAGCTCCCTCTCATTCTCTCTTATATTCCACTAAGTGATTAAATGTTGACTCCAGGACTGTAAACCAACACATTTCTGTTTGTTATCGACTCTCCAGTTTCAGATTATTCTGTTATAGCAGCATAAAACAGGCTAAGACAGTCACCTACTCTTCTTTTCTGAACACTGTTGTAAGTTTATTTCAGAATTTCTGTTGTTAATGATATTCTGGGGAGACTAAAAAAGATTCGAACAGTTTAGTCTCCTTTTGTGGGTTATTCTGTAATGGCTGAATTGCTCTGAGTATTCTTCCAGGGACTGGCCTAGCTAGGAGGTTAGATTTGCAAACTCCTGTGAAATATGGATTGGATGAATTTGTTCTTCATAGCATCCTTCTTAACCCTCCATTAAACCATGCTGCACAGTTTATTGGTTTGTTTCTTAACAACTGTGTTGTTTTAAAGTTGTTTCAACAATCCATCCTTGGTATTTAAAGTACATATATTGTTCTGTAAGCACATAACAGCCATACATCATACAAAATAGCAAATCAGGACAAAATGTTTGAAAAATGTGTTATTTAAAATTAGCAGTAAAATGGGATTTTCAAATAAATTTATGTTAACTAGGATTTACAATACAATATAAGCCTGTACTATTAGTTGTAAAGACAGGATTTGGAGAACTATGCTGGCACATTAAATTTATTCATTTTCACAGCCTGCAGACATTTTAATGTCTGAGTAGCAATAAGAACAAATTACCTAAAAACTTTTAATAGGGTATAATAAATTAAGACTGAATGGTAATGCAAAAGTGGGTACAACAGGACAAAATTATGAATCCCATATAATGATCCAACAACACTTAAAGTGTGGAAACAACATTGGTATTCTGCGATATACAACCACAGTTGATCCTAATTGTTTCTCTCTTGTCAAATAGAAATTGCCCATCAATCTTAAAGTATTATAAACTGTTCATTACATGCAAATGGTTATGTTTTGCAGTTTTCCAAGGAGACTCAACTTTCTTTACAAAATGAGACAGGCTAGAAGAGTTTCTATGAAGTACTAGGTATCCTTTAGAATCCTTCATTTATAATTCACAGAAACTTCTTCTGCCAATAAGGAGATAATAGTAAGGAAATGGAAGGGCTCAGAGATTGAAGAAAAACACAAAGAATTGGGTAGGATACTGGTGGGGACGCATAGCAGTAGGAAACTGTTGGTAATGACAAGGCACTCCTATTAGAGTGGATGAACTCAATACTATCATTTATATCAAGACAATTAAAAGTGTCAAGAAAGAATATGATTGGCTAGGTTGAGGACCTGTGCTTAGGACCACTGGGATGGTGAAAGAAAGGCTTTTGCAGAACAACCTATTGTAACTCTTGGACAGAATATTCAATATTATTGACCTCCTAAGAGTGCTCAGGTATCAAAGAGGAACTGGCAGTACTATCAGTTAACAAACAGTTGCTCTATATTCTTCTATATTCTTCAAAATGAATAAGTCTACCAAACACTAATTTAAATGATCTTCAAAGAATAAATTGTAATCAATCCCTTTGTATTAATGCATGGAATGGAAAGTTGACATAAAAAGCTATTTTAATTTCTTCTTTTTGTTGTTACCGTGACTTTCTATTTATTTTATGAACATGGACTAAGCCCATTTTCTGTTGCATCAGGTGAAAAAAAAAGTTTATAAAGAGAGGGTTAAAAGGGTCCCTGTATTTTTTTGAAACTTTTTATTACTCTATCTCCTAAGGCAGGATTTAGGAAACTGTTTCTTTAAAGGGCTACCTAGTTAATATTTTGGAGTATATAGGCCAAGTGGGCTCTCTGGCAACTACTTAACTCTGCATTTGTGACAAAAAATGCAACCAGGGACAATATATAAATAGATACATGGTTTAGTTAGACTAAAATTATATTTATAAAAACAGTTAGCAAGATTTGGCTTTGTAAGCAAATTTCTTTAAAGAATTTTTATTCATAGTGTCAATCATATTAAGTGTAGTATAAAATGTATTAGAATTCATTTAATTGTAAGTACTCTGGGAGATGTCATAGGTGAGATATTTACTTATAATAATAACCAGCTCAATAGACTACATGAAGATCTAAATTCTAGGGCAGCATGTAAATCTGTTATTTAAGTTTCTTTGAAATATTCCTCAAAACGAGCTTACTAAAACAAAAGGCCCATCCCAGGACAAGGAAGGGATTGAAAGTGAAGGATGATAAAGTTATAAATTAACAGAAAGAAATAACAAACTCATAAAACTTCAGGAGAAAATGCCATCTTACAGATATGTATTCATATCAGATATATCTACTATTTTTCAGTTAGCTAAGTCCTTGAATCTTTTTACTCCTTTTGATCAGAAGGTCTTAATAAAAAAATCATTGCTAATTAAGGTCTGTCAATTATAGACTCTCTAAGGAAAGAGTTTTAGAAATGTTTACTATGACAGCAAACAATGGTGGTCTCTGGATTGTACCTATAATTTGGTCGTATTGTAGAAAGATTTATCATTATTATGACTAGATACTTATATTCAACTTGATGAATATTTCATACTGAACCAACTCATTTGTGATTAGGCCTCCTATACTATAATTTGTCAGTTTTATCATTGTTCAAAATTTATAATTTATGTTGAAAGATTTTCTCACTTTCATTATATGACTTGTCCATAGCTAGCTTTTCTTCATGCCGTCTTTCAGAATGTTTCTCTGTCCTGGTTCCCAAAGTCATGTTTTCCTGAGTGCCACAGCATTTCAGAAGCGTAATGGAAGAGCGTCAAGAAGGACTAGGGGACACAAATAAAAACACCGTATTCTATAGGCTAGGTCCAGGACTTTCTAGAATGTTCACAGGCTACTCAGTGCTGCTTTTTTTGTGTGTCCACAGGTTGAATTCAGGAGCCTATGAATTCATTAAGGAAAGGGTTCTTAATCAACTCTGTACACTAGTAACAAGCATTGTCTTCTTTGCACCCAGTAGACTCACATTGAATGCTCTGATATTTGAGATGGGCTCTTGTATTCAAGAAACACTGCAGTTGGTGAGAGAATGGAGCCATCATATTATTAAGCTGTCTGTACATGTGATAATTTCAAGTATCCTCTACATAGTAATAGAAGAGAGAAATTTTTCAATATGACATGGGATAAAAATGGCAAGAAGGATAAGATTACAGATAATTTGGCTAACGGACTAACATAAGAAAATCATAATTCATTTATGTACTAATTTACTCATCTAATGAATAGTATATGTTAAATTTGTAGAGACATTTTTCTATGTATGTTGGTAAGCAAGAAAAACATAGTCCTCAAAAATATGTATATAAACATTAAGCTTATATTTTATTAGATAACAATTCCTGTTTGTCATTGATTCTATATTGTTATGAGTAGTTTATGATTTTTCAATTTTGGATTTGCAATTAACATGCCTCACTTTTTTGTACACTTTTACTCTCTTGATAATTTCATTCCATAAAAACAGGAATCCCTGAGGGATGACACGTTTTTCATGCATTTTAAACAGTTCTTTACTGCTGTGGTTATTACAGTCAGTTATAGTTTTATTCTCTCTTCTTCCAATAACGTGTAACAATCTGTCATCTTCTTAAACATGTCATGCTGGACAACAGAACTCGAAGAGCAAGCCATTGCAATTATCCAATTATTTTAATATACTTATTTATGAAGAAGACATTTGATAGGCAATGATTTAGAGCTCCTCTCTGAGGTTCTGCACTGTGCCAAACTCCCAATAAATCTGTTATTTACTACTTCTGAAAAGATGCATAGGAGCCAAGAAGTTGTAGAGGAGTTTCCAAGCAGCAATAAAAGGGTAACAATATTTATGTAAGAATAAAGAGCCCAACTGTTTACTGTATTAAGAGACTGAATTCTTGTTCTTCTATCAGTCAATAACATTGAAAAACTCATATTAAAATATATTCCCATACTTATATATTGTTGTAACCCTAAAGTAAATGACTAGAGACAAATTCTCTTAGTAAATTTTCCCACTGATTCCTTTATGTTAATACATGTTCTCTAGTTATTGATAACCAGGATGATTTTGTGACCAGAAAATGAGATCTTATGAAATTTTATTACTGCTGGGGGAAATACAAAGGGCAGGCAATGATATGAATTATTCTCTACGTTAGGGGCCTAATGAAGGGCAACAGATGGCAGAAATATTTACTCAAGTGATTTTTCCATCAAAGTTTCTATCAGCATTTGAGTCTCAGCAGTACAACTGTTAAGAAGCTGTCAAACTCACCAAGCAGCTGGTAAAATCAGCACTGAAAACCTAACTATATAGAAAACATACTGTATCCAATTTGGTCTTTAACACCATATGCCTTTTTCCACATAGCCTTTGATTCAATCTGTATTAATATAAAGTTACTTATCTCCTACAGTCATTTGAGGGAGTAGATTACCAATTACATATTAAAGTGCATCCTAGTAAATACACAAATCTCACTCTCTCTACTAGATACTGTGAGTGACCTATGCACATCCATTCTGTTCTCCTCATTTCTACACAAGCCATTGGCTTTTCAATGACAGCAACTGCCACATGAGGATTTTCTGGGCTGTAAATTCAGAAAGCAGGATGAGAAGTATGAGAAATCCTGGGCATTTCCATTAAGAGGAAGAGAGCCTTTTTCCTGCATTCACTTGTCTCAAAGTATTGAACAGGAGTCATCCCAACTCCATTGTGCTCTTTGAATCTAAACTCATCAGAGTTTGGTCCTTTACAAAGTACTTTAGAATTTTCTTCAATCACTAATAGCCAAGGTAATGCAGAGCTGAAGAAAAGCTAAACTTGTATTTGACTTCTGTCAAACACAATACATTTGTATTCTCCTTTCTTTGCCTTTTCTAACTCCAAAGCACCAGTTCTCCCTTTTTTCTCCCTTTTGTTGCCAATTGAAAGATCACAGTAAGATTCTCATGCTGTAACTTCACTGTTTATATGTAATTTTCCATTCTTCATGCACATTTCAACTGGAGAAAAGAAACAGTACATTTAGTACATTTTTCTTGACTACAGAAAATGATTTTAACCTCAAAGGGTTGGTTTTTTTTTTTTGGCATTTTATAGTAGGACCCTATTAGAATTCAAACATGACATTTAATTCATGTTGACTTAAGTATTCTCAATCACAATGAATTTAGATTTATTCCTAAGTCACAAAGCAAGCAGATTTTTATTTAATTTATTTAGAGCAACATATTTAAATATATTACACACCTACTCTATAATAACTCTATAATACAAGTTATGGAGTAGTAAAACACAGTAACATTGCAAGATAAAGCAGAGAATCAGTTAACATTTTTTTTGCCTAAAAACAGCAGTTAATTCATGTCAAAATAATACATTGCTGTTTTACTCTGTTTGCTTAACATTTATACCTTGGCTATATTTTATCTGAACAATTACACTACTGTTTACTTCTTAAGGCTGATTTCAAATGGAATTTCTTAAGATGACAAGGTCTCATGCTTGTTCATGGCAACATTCTTGAGGAATGTTAATTTAATTTTTACTATAGTTTGCAAAGCAGCAAAATATTCCATAAAACAAACAGGCTTATTTCCATTAATAGGAAGAGTATTCAGCTCTATTAAAAACATAATCTAATGGTGATTTTTAATGGTTTCTACTGGCAACAGCAGGGATTCTCAAATCTGTTCCATAACAGCCTATATTTTAAAATACTTCCTTTTGATCTAAAAGAACATGATAGACTTAAATGTTAGGGCACTTTATGATCTCTACTACTTTCATTCAGTATACTTGATGGTGCACAGATTTACTGTGTCACTATATGAGCTAATATTTTCATAGCTTTTGTCATGGTATTTAGTGTTCCCTTTAAAAACTCCCATTAACATTTCTTCTTGTTAGTTAGAAGATGAAGAGGCAGAAATGTCAGCTATCTGAGGTGTATTTGCTTGGCTGAATTGGAATTTTCCTCAATACTTAATCCACAGGCTATACCTTGTGAAGATACAATGCTACATAAAAATAAGGTTTAATGAAACATCCAAATTGGTCATTTCTACGTTTCAAATATTTGGAGACTATAATTCAATAAATAAACGTTAGGGTTTTTTATGAATATAAGCTAATTATTGATGAATAATGATTAATCATAATAAGAGCTTACATTTAATGAATAATTATCTTGTGGAAAATGCCATTCTAAGTACCTAATCCACATCTCATTTTTATTTTCATTTAAGAGAAGAGAAGCAGAGACATGACGAGAAGGCCTTTTCATAAGATTCTGTAGCTATTAAGCTAAAGCAGGTGGGATTTAAAACCAACTTTCTAAGTCTAGCATCCAACTTCTTAACCATTCTTCTAAACTTTTAATAGAGCCTAGTGTGGCATGTCAATATTTTAGTGGGTGATAAAGCTTTGCATATGTGCTCAATTACTGATTGTTAAGTTAATGCATAAATAGATGAAGAGATAACTAAATGAATTTATTAACAAATTAATTCTTATTATCATATGATTCATGTTTTCAAAGGCAAAAATGTGCTATGTTTAAAAGAGGTTTCTCATAGTGATATGTCATATTATGTTGAAATATCTTGAAAATACTAATTCATGTATTTATGTTATAATTTACTTGTGACAGAAAAATAATTAAGTTGTATGGAGTTAGGTCCTCTTTCTAGTATTGGCAGTCATTTTATTTTGAATGACAACACCAAATATCAGGATACTGATTTCCCTTTTTCAAAATGAACTAGCAAATAGAATAAGTTTTATCAAACTATGTATGGGCAATCTGATACACATTTTTCATTTTATATTTAAAAATGATTTCTTTACTGAAATTTATACACATGACGCTTAAAACTCTGTTGTACTTCTGGCTCTATTTGTTTATTATATGGGCTACTTGCTTGGGTTTCCTTAAAGTAACTATTACTGGTCCATGCCAACAAAACTATCTGTTGCTGACAGGCACCACTTACATTCTGTTTTCCAAACTAATCTCATAGCAAATATTTAAACTCTTTTTCCTATTAGTCAATAAACAATGATGATAACCATGATAGCTGAAATTTCCAAAGCTCCTATTTGCTTATCAAAGCAAGACAATTTCTACTGTCTGAGAGAGAGAGAGAGAGAGAGAGAGAGAGAGAATATGAATGTGAGACATAGAAAAAGAGAGACAATGTGAGTATGAATGTGGATGCTTCAATGTGGAACTATAATCACCAGGAAAGAAGCGTCTTAATTGCTTAGAGCATTTCTTATAGAATTCACTGCTCCTTAGCTAGAAGAATTTTCCCCTGGACATCTAGATTCCCTTTCTTTTTTTTATCTATACATTGAGAAAGGAAAAGACAAAATGAAATGAGTCTTTTAAAAAAATGCTCCAATTAAGGGAAAATATTTTGATAAAATGATCATTTATTTCAACCAAACCACATTGTCAAGAAAAGAGGACCATCAGACGTGTCTTAGACATTTACAATTATTATGTAATCTCAAGATTGTATAATAGCAATGTACTAAAATATCAAATGACATCAACATCATTTCTTCTGAACTTCTGTTGCTTGCCAATTTGGAGTAAAGGGACCAGAATTAACATCCTGCCTTTTAAAAAAGTCTTTAAAAATGGACAAAAATATATGAAACAATGATTTTCAAGACACTGAACATCAGACATTGAAGGACAGAATCCCTGAGAGATTGGGAACAAATGAGGGGAGCCCTACAATTGCCAAAGCTTCATGTCTAGGGAGAATTTTAGGCAAAAAACAAAGAAAAAGGGAAGGCTCACAAACCCAGGAGATCTCTTTGAGTGAGGATATGGAGCAGAGAGCTTACGGAGGGCAAGGTGGCTGTAGATCACAGTGCAGAGTAGGAGATCAATTGTACAGAGAAGAATTCAGAGATCTTTAGAGGGCTCCCTTCCAGTTTTCAGCTGAGTCTCGATCATTTTATATATGTAAGGAAACTCCTCAAGAAGAGGAAGAGAACTATGCATGAAGAATTAAAGGAAACAATCTCTAGAGCCCATGTATGCTGGGAATAATGCCTATTTCCACTAGTCACAGTAGACAATCTCATCATTCACAGGGTACTTCAGAAGTGTTTTGCCTCAGCTGCTGTGGTCCCAACTAAAAAGGTTTGAAAAAGATGCTCCAAAAGTCAAGTTGTGTTTAAATAAATTAGTTGTGTCCCAGAACAAAAGAAAATCTGAATACAAAAGTATCAATAACTCAATGAATTAAATTTTACAATGTCTGTATTACAATCAATAATTACTGGTTCTCCAAAGAACAGTAAAACAACACCCATAATGATGAAAAAATATTTTAAATTGGCCCAGAATAGATACAAATAATAAAAATAGTAGAGAAAGTCATTTTAAATGAATTCATATCTTCAAGATGGTAGAGGAGTTACTGAATGTGTTGAAGAGATAACACAGATGCATGTAAAATCCCAGTCACTCTTCCAAGATAGGGAAACAACAATGTCTACTGTTAGATTATATATATATATACACACTAGATGCTATTAACACAGAAGAGGAATTGAGTAATATTAAATTAGTTGATTTGACAATAGAAATCACACAAAAAGACTTACAAAGAAAACGTACCGACAAGAAAATGAACAGAACATCAGTATGTAGTGGGGCACCTTCAAATAGTCTACTATATGTGTAATTGGAGGTTCATTATTTTAAAAATAATGGCAGAAATGTTTTAATATTTGATGCAAAGAAAAAATTCACAGATCCAAGAAGTCTAACATAACTCAGGAATGAGAAATACACAGTAAACTATACGAAGGCACATCATTAATGAATTGCTTGATTTCCAAAGTACTCTCTTACAATCTTTCCACATGCTAATCTCCACCTTAGCGTGGCTTCCCAAGGAATTCAACTTGAAGTGTGTCCCCAAATTCATACCAAAATAACTGCCTGCCGATAGTAGAACAGACAGATATATCGCTATGTTGCTTGATTTTTTTTATTCAAAATTATATGTTGATTTTATAATAAAATATAGATTAAATTAGGTAACTACTTTGCATCAGATAGCTTTATAAATGGCAAAATGCTTATACATCTCCCCAGGAACACTTTATCTGATTCTAATATTTTTATGCCTTTCGGGCAGAGACCTCGTTATGCTACATTGGCTCAAAATTCACTTAAGTGCTATTAAAAAGCATTGTCTTTTTTCTGATAGCAGATTGGAAATTCTTGAATTTCCTCTACCACCAAATGCCAATGCTGGTTTATATAAAAGAGATATAAATATTTATATATTTAAATATACATATATTATAAATGATTTTAATAGTGTTCATTTTTTGTGCTACTTAGCTTGTCATATAAATATTTATATGCTTATTTCCCTAATATCAAAAGATATTTTTGCTATGCAAAAATATTTGAGAATAGAGAATTATGAAATTTAATAGCATATTGCTTTTATGAATATAGGATTTTGAAATGTCTGTTATGAATATAGCATTTTGAAAATAAACTACCTTTCTTTAATGCTTTCATCTATCTTAATCAGTATTTTCTGGCAATGAAAATTGGCCACAATTCAAATCCACTTGATTGAAAATTGTAATAGGAACAACTTGAGCTAAAAAAGCTGCAAAAACACCTAAACTTTGGTGCAACACACACAGAATTTCTAATACCTAAACTACATTTTATCAACTAAATTATATTCTCCACAATTCAATTTATCTTTATGTACATATTCAAAATACATAACAAGTTGAACTTCAATTACACACTGGCTATAACCCTTATGTTGCAACTCTATTAACATAAACCAACAAAAAGTCAATAAGTACCACCAATTAACTCTGCATTGTTTTGGCCTCTAGAGTATCTCGGAGGACATTCTGTCAATAGGCTATATAGAAATATTGCAACATCACCACAAAGTGTCTTTAGGGAATAGAACTGTAACTTTATCATGATTGATATTTCTAGCAACTACTTATTGCTAAGTATATCACAAGTTCTCCTTCTGGACTGATTACTGTTTAAGGTAAAAACACACATGGCCCCAAACCCACAGAACAACCTGCTGTGAAAGGATTCCCAATATCACGAGTACAATTGCTCTTTGTAGTTCACCAAACAAAACAGTTTCGTCTGTGCCAACCCTCTCTTCCTTATACAGAAAGTTCATAGCACAGGCTCCAAACATGATCATTATGATGAAAATAAAGACAGTTTGGAAACAGAAATCCATAAAAACCTACCTTAAGATACCATTTGTATTTAGCATGCTCCCAATTCTCAGGAATTTGTGTCTTTTTGAGAAACTGTTCAGCTTCTGTTAGCCATTGATTAAATATCTTCATATCATAATGAAAACGCCGCCATTTTTCAACAGATCTGTCAAATCGCCTAGAGGTGAAAAATATGGATCAAGAAAAATAAGTGGATTCTATAAAACAAATTATGTGGATACAAATATTTTTATTCACATTGACAAAGATATTATTCTGACAGTTTCTTGAACTTGTAGATTTCCATTACAACTAACAGAAATAATAATACTGAATAAAAAGGATGATTTAAAATTAAAGGCTGGGTTTTTTCCCTTTAAAAATGAACACATTGCTGGATTGAAACAAAGATAAAGACAACTATTTTAGAGTATTTTCATTTCCTTCACTATGATCATATTTAATTTTTTCTTAAACCCAAGAATTTAAAAAGATTTCAAATTAGGTGATGTTTATCTTGCTTCATCATCCCTGTTTTATTGTATCCAAGACATTTTAAATTGGAATGCTGGAGGAACTTAGTATAAGCCAATGTGTTAATATCTCATATGAAAATAATACTAAGAAGCAGATATTTAGTCATTTTCTGGTTATAGCAGAGACTAAGGAAGAAATTATATGAGCCAGGACTTCACGTTTACCACATGACAGCTGCACATAAGAATCCCCTGGGGTGTTAAAAGACAGCAGGAAAGGGGTCAGTGCTGTGGGACAGTAAGTTAAGCCTGTGGCACCAGCATCTCATATGGCACCAGTTCAAGTCCCAGCTGCTCCATTTCTGATCCAGCTTCCTGCTAGCAGCCTGGGAAAGCAGTAGAAGATGGCCCAAGTGTTTGGGCCTCTGCACTGAAGTGGGAGACCTAGAAGAAGCTCCTGGCTCCAGACCAGCCCAGCTCTGATCATTACGGCCATTTGGGGTGTGAACCAGAGGATGGAACACCTCTTACTCTCTGTAACTCTTACTCTCAAATAAATAAATTAATTAAAAAAAAAAAAAACAGAAAAAGAAAAATGCTTTAAAAAAGATACCAGGAGAAACACAACAAGAAGAAAACACTAATCTTGGGGCTCCACTCCAATTAATTCAATATCCTTGGAGATGAACTCTGACATTGGTATTTTGAAAAGCACCTAGTGATTGTAATGTACAGTCCAGGTAAAAGATACACTGCTATAAAGTAAGAGTTGAAGTCTGATAGAGTTTATGATCTACCAGGTCTCCCACAGTTTGTTCAAACAACAAGCTAGTAGCACTAAACCAAAAGCTATCCTTAAGATTCCTGGATCTGGAACTGCCTCAGAGTAGAATCAGGAGTCTGTCAGGGTCCTCTATATTCTACAGGTAGTTTGGATTTAAAAAAATACTGGAAGTTGGGTGTGGTTTACATCTTGTACAAATATACTAATAATAGGTGCTAATAATAGGGAGAGCTGGGCTTGGGGCACACAGGAACTCTGTGCAACCCCACAGGTTTTGTTTGTAAATTTAAAACTATTCTGAAATAAAAAGTTTTAAAATGGTTTCCAGTCTTACCATGCAATAGATTATATTTCAAATAATATCATATACTCAAAGCTCTATCTCTATTTAGGAATTTTAAATGACTTTAGAGATTAAATAATGCCACATCTACCTACTGGTTCCTGGGAAGAGAATGGAATTCACAGTTAGTGACCAGTTACTATAAGCCAGGCACTGGGCTCTGTGCTATTATAGCACCATCATATACATTACCCTGATACCTACTACACCCTTTGTGGCATATCAATCATTGTGTCTATCTTTCACAAATAGTACTGAGAAGCCAAGTAGCTTTCCAAAAGGAAAAAAAAAATGAGTATTAGATATCAGAGAGGGGACTGAAAGTATTTATCTCTCGTTTCAATAGCGCCCTTCCACTGCCTTGAATGCCTCTTAGAGGTGATTTCCTTTTTACACAATGAAGGCCCTTCTCACATATTAAACAATTCAAAATGATAGTTGTAGACTACTTTTCCTTATTTACCTTTACTATCTATCTATGACTTCATTATGTATCTACACCTACATTATATGCAGCCACTGAATTTACTGAATACTTATATTATCTAACCTTAAAAAATAGCCAAAACAGAGAGTATTTTGGTAACATAAAAATGTAGCCAATGGTAGCCAAAAGAAGTTTCCTGCAACTATAGCTAATTTAAAGATAAGAAAGCTGTCTTTGATAGTTACTGATACCCGAGAGTCAAACAACTTTTTCAGCAACATAAAGAACTGGGGAACATATTTTTGGTCGTATATCATACATATTGAATGCACTAAGAATACATCTTAAAGTTTTATTCACTTTATTTTTTAAGAATTTATTTATTTATTTGAAAGAGTCGTGGGGTGGAGGAGAGAGAGAATGGATGAGAATATCTTTTATCCAGTGGTACACTCCCCAGATGGCTGCAACAACCAGTGTTGGGCTAGACTGAAGCCAGGAGCCACGAGCTTCATCTGAGACTCCCACACAGGTGACAGGGGCTCAAGCATTTAGGCCATCTTCTGCTGCTTTTCCCAGGCCATTTTCAGAGAGCTGCATCCAAAGTGGAGCAGCCAGGACGTGAACTGGTGCCCCTACTGCACCTGCTGTGCCACAGTGCCGGCCCCAGACTTTATTCACTGTGAAGTGCACATTACATGTCTTACAGGACCTTGTATCATGGAAGGCAAAGAGCTGCTGATGAAGGAGAAACATGAAAAGCTAAGAAATATATTAACACTACTCCATCTTGGTGAAACTAAAGTTGATTTTAATTTTCATTATGTGTTGTTTTTCTCTGTTCTCTACTAGATTTTTATACAATGTGAATTTCATACTTTGAGAGTCCATAAAAATGTTTGAAAAATAATTTAAAACTGCAGTCCTGGGTACTAGGGACTGCTACCTTCAACTCTCCTGCCACTTGTTTCAGCAGTGTGGGAAACAGGCAGCCGCTAACCAGAGCACAGGAGTTGGCAGTCAGTTGCATTGTACCACTCGACCTTTGTAGCAGGCATCAACCCTCCTCCTGCTCTGCTACTTTTCTACCCAGTCATCTGGAGTATCCTCTGCCAACACTTTCAGCTACTAGGAGGTGATTATTTCTTAAAAAGTGTGCTCTATGTGCAGACTTCAAAGAGCTTGTTCAAAAATGGAATTAAAGGATACTTTATTTTGATGCAAAAATTTCTGAAATCCATATGTGATCTTTTTTCACATTCCAATCTTCAATGCAGGCTGCTGCACATCCCAGAACATCCTCATCCTTCTTACACAGACTCATTCCCTTCCACTCACCACTCCAGCAATTTGCCAACCTACACCAGACTCCAAAAGCCCCCAGCCCTGTCCCCATGCCTCCCTGACATTTAAGGGTCCACACACTGGCTCATAGTATCCTTTGCCCTACAAAACAGAGCTAGAAGTGGGAAGAGAAAGGGAATGGGCAGAGGACCTGCATTCTAGGCATCCAAACGTGGAGCGGGATGGACAATGCCACGCAGAACTGTCTGCAGTGCCCCCATGCCCTGCTACTGCTTCAGGACTTAGGGATTTTCACAGTGTTGCACACCCAGTGTCCTCCTTTGCTTTTACCTCTCTTCTACCCAACTCCTGCAACCCAAATCTTGGCATCCTTAAAGACTTGATATAAATGACCTACAGCATCACCACATAAATATAGAAAGTATTCAAAATAACCTGCAACAACTTAAACTTTGAAAACTGTAAAGTTGATTTTATTATCACACTTACTATTAAAATGAGTAACTTTATTCAAACAAAAAACTAAATAAAAGCATGTGTTTTATACATGATGATATTTAATGTAAGTAATAACACTTAAAACTCCATTTCAAGCATCACATAAAATTTTAAAATATATTTTTCAGTGTTTAATATGCGTTGTTAACAGCAGAGTCTAAATATATTCTTGAATTTACTATGTAAAATTACATTTTTTATTATGACTACTTATAAACTTAAAGTCTTTCCCACCAAGGAAGATTCCAAATGAATTTTATGGAAATATATATATATATATATATATGGCTGGTTTTACAATATTACATTTATAAATTTAATCCCTAATCAGTCACTGTGCTCTCTAAATTCCTCTCACTCTATTAATTGGGCTTTCCATGAGTGAAGAAAAAGGCAGAAGAACTAGAAACACATAGAAGCATTAAAAATATATAAAACGTAAAAATACTTTTTGCCTTCTATGTAACTCCTAGGAAAAAATGCTGCTTTTTGTTCCTGGCAGTAAGAGAAAATGTAGACTAATCTAAATAAAGGACAAAAAATTGTCAGCATAAACATACGGATAATAAATCAACTGATTCTAAAATTTTGCAAATATTAAAATTCTCATTCACTATGCAAGCAGTATTTAAAATTACACTGCTACTTCATTTATGTGCAGCATAACTTATTTCCTGATGTTCTAAATCAAGTTAGTCAGATTATTCTCAAGCATAAATTACACTTAGAGAGTAATTTAGGTACTTTGGGACATAGTTTAACACTTTCAGGCTATTAAGGTGGTGCTCAATTCCATGAAATAAATTTAAATAAAAAACACACTAGTAGCCTTCTGACATATCCATTGTGGTTTTATACTTAGGTCCACAAATTCAGCATTGGACTACTGATTATTTCCTCCTGTACAATTCATCTTTGGTTATGTGAGTGGAGAGGATTTGCCTAAATTCTTATGGTCCAAACCGTAGGTGCTGGTAAATAAATGGTGAATTAGTTATCTACCCCAAATCATAGTGTCTCGAAGCTTCCTTCCCCATCCCACCTTCCAAGTAATAAAAGTATTTAGTAAAACTTAAATACACTTTAGTTTGAGGATTTATCTACAGGACTGACTCAATCTGAAGAACTCTCCCATTACTCCATTTCCACTGACCCTTCCTACATCCTCTCTTATTTTTCAATCCTAAACCACAGTTCCTAGATTTTTAGGCTAACCTAGACAGCTCATGCTCACCTTACACATCAAGCCCAGACTCACACATTTCTAATTAGACTCCACCTCAGCTATGTGATAGTCTCACTGCCATAGGCTTACAGCAGAATCCATTGCTGTGTCTCTGTAGGCAAAGTACAATAGTGGTCAGAGTGCCTAGGTTGGAGTCTTGGCACCAACATTTATTGTACAGTGTTAGGCAAAGAAGTGATATTTCTAAAAAGTAATTATAGAAGTAGTACCTACCTCCTAAGTTTAATTGTGAAGATTAAATCGATGAATATACATAAATTTCTTAGAAAAATGTCTAGAAGTGTTCACTAAACCTGAAGAATAACAGTAGTTGTAGTTGCTGTTAGTCTGCCTTTATTTAACTTAGGTTTCTTTTAAAAAATTATTTTGGGGCCAGAGTTGTGGGATTGTGGGTAAAGCTGCAGCCTGCAATGCCATCATCCCACATGGGTGCTGGTTTGTTTTCTGGCTGCTCCATTTCCAATCTGGCTCCCTGCTGGTGGCCTAGGAAAGGCAATGGAAGATGACCCAAGTGCTTGGGCTCCTGTGGGGAGCAACTTGGACTAAGCTAAGTTACTGGAATTAAGACTTATTCTATGCATCTGCTCTCCCACAATATGGCGCTGGGAGAGGAGTAAAAACAGCTTCTACACAGCTGCCTCCAGTTCAACCAATAAACTGTAGGACCTGCTCCTGATTGGAGGAGAGCAGCGTACTCGGCGTGTGGGTAGCAGAGTTGGGATTGGTGGAAGAGGACTATAAAGGAGGAGAGAGACAACATGCACTGGGAACATCTATCTGAAGGAACACCTGTGCAGCCCCTGAGAGAGCCGGCCGGCGGTGTGCCGCTCCCCTGCGGAAGTGGGGAAAGTGGCAGGGGGAACCGCCCTTCCACGGAGGTGGAAGGGACGGTAGCCAACCCGGGAAGAACCAGCAGCAAACCCGGGGAGGGCCGAGCAGACAAAAGAACAACGCAGGGTCCTGTGTCGTTCCTCCACGAAGACGGGGAGCGACAGGCTCCTGCTACCCACATGGAAGACCTGGAAAAACCTCCTGGCTTCAGCCTTGCCCAGCCCTGGCAGTTGTGGTTATCGGGGGAATGAATCAGCAGATGGAAGATCTCTCTTTCTCTGTCTCTCCATCTCTCTGTAACTCTTTCAGATAAATAAATAAATCTTAAAAAGTATCTAAATTAACTTATGTTTACTTAAAAGGTGGAGAGACAGATGCAAAAAGATAGAGACACAGCTCCCATCCATAGGCTCACTCCTCCAAATTCCCACAACATCTGGGGCTAGGCCAGGTTGAATCTGGGAACCCAGAACTCCATCTGGGTCTCCTATGTGGGTGGCAGGACCCAAGTACTAGAGCCACCACCTGCTGCCTTTCAGGGTGTGCATTAGTAGGAAGCTGGATGAGGAGTGGAGCTAGGATTCAAATCCAGGCACTCAAATATAGGACGCATGTGTCCCACGTGACACCTTAACTCCTATATCAAATGCCTGCTCCTGACCCAGGCTTTTAAATGCAAATTAGATTCCCAAGAGAAAATCAGAAGCATGTCATGTGGATGATTCATATAAGAAATGACTATTTCCTAATTTTAAGCAGATATTTTGAAATTTTAGGAATTCTACACCCAGAGAATCCTTCACCTAGGAAGACATCCAAGACAGAGGAGGGAGAGGGCCCATACCCCAAACCATGGAAACTCCAGTCTGAATACAGTGTAGGTTCTCCGTTCTTTTCTGAGACACCTGCCTGGTCTATCAGGTTTATTTCTTTTCATTAAGCTTTACTTCAATAATCAAAAAAATTATGGATGCACACACTTCATCCACGATGTGCATATTCCAAATATCTTCTGTGTAGCTTTCATTTTTACCCTATCAGTGCTACCTTTTGATTTACAGAAATCAGTAATACACAATTAGTCCAGTTTATTATTTTTACTTATGATGAATGCTTCGTTCTTTGTTTAAGCAATCTTTATCCAGCATTAATTAATATATTCTTTTCTATTTTATTATAAAAGCTTTAATATTTTGCTTTTCCCCAGTTAGGTCTATAATCCTCCAGGACTTTATTTTTCTGTATCATTTGAATTATGACATGTATATATTTGTTAAGCAGGAGATTCCATTTTAATTGTTTGGGGGAAGGCGTGCACACAAAATAATGAGTATACAGTGGGAAAAAAAAAAGTGTGTACAGTGAAAATTTCTGCACCACTTTTGACCCTCCACTCTGCTACTTCTGGTCTCACTGTTAATAAAAAGAGTATAAATTTAAAATGTTTATAGAGCAAGGCAAAGAAATAAACAAACATTGGTATAAAATTATGGTTTTCTCATTCAGTTTTACTGTTTTCAATATTTCCAATGCTGGTATTTTTACAGCTCTGGATTGACATTTCATTTTATAACACCCTATTTATTTTATTGATCTCTAATCCTCTCTAGGTTGTGAGCTTGGTTCTCGGGCTTCAAACAACTTTGGAATGGTACTCTGACTTGAAGCTTCTTGCAGTTGTTATAATACCTGAGTTTAGGAACACTTTCCCATGCTTTCATTTCCTTCTTCACTGTTGAAATTCTATGTATTTTGTTTCCCTTGTTTCTCCTAACTTTGCATTTAACTGCCATAAGAAAAAACATAAAAGATTGACTTTATTTGAGTTGTATTACCAGATCAACACTTAATGTGACCTCCTCCCAATCACAGGGGATTCTTTCTTCATACTTAAACAAGAAAGGAGTATTTGCATTTGAAAGGGAAGCTCAGTAATATAGATGAACCTCTTAGATGCCCGTGTATGGATATTTTTCCATAGAATTTCATTTACTATCCAAGGTTCAACTAGCATCTATAACACGGGTGGGCAGTCTTTACCTATAAAGGTCTCAAGAATAAATATTTTAGGCTTCTTGAGCCATGTAGTGTCTGTTGTAACTATTCAACTCTGGTATTATACTGCAAACACAGCCATGTACAATAAAAACAAATGGGTATGGCTAGGTTTCAATAAAACTTCAGTTTCAAAAATGCATACTATGCCAGATGGGGACCATGGATAGCAGTTTATTGATCCTTCATCTAAAGGATGACTATGATATAGCTCCAGGTTCTGATCCTAACCTGAACTCATATGCAGATACCTTTTAGGCCATCATCCCCAGAATATTATATGTCAATCTCAAATATGAGATATTGAAAATTATTTATTTTCTAAGTCTTTATTTTTAAATTTAATGATATCTCAGAAACCTTGATCTTCCTATAGTCCTCACTTTCTTACTATACTTGTCTCTGTCCCATCAGTTCTAAACAAGAATTGACACTTTAATTTGGCTTCTTTCCTCTAGCCCCACTGTGCTGGTCTTTCTTAAAAATCCCTGACACCTATGCTTCAGCATATTCCAACTCATCTCTCCCTATTGTCAGTTTCTCACCACTCTCCAACTAATTTCCACACAGCCATCCCTTCGTGTTTTTCAGCCTCGATACATTTACACAGCCTATCATGTATGCTGCTGGGCTCAAAACATCAAGTATCTCGCAACTTCCATAACAGCCCAAATCCTGCTTTTACTATGAGCCTTTCATGGTATACTAGAGTGCAATTTTCTCTAAAATGTCATTTCAATCTGTGAAGCTAGTCTCCCTGGAATTACTTACTCCCTAAAACAAGCTTCCCTTACTTTGAGAAAGCCTCTGTAAACATGCAACTTGATGTCCTAATAATGTATTTACAGAGTTGTTTTTCCCAACAGAGTATGTAATGCTTACAGAAAGAAATATGCTTTCTGTACTTTTGAATTACCAGTAACTACCACTGCTTCTGGCACATGATAAACATTTAATATATTTCATAAAGGAATGAATGAATGAGAGAGAGAGAGTCCATGAGTAATTTTCCCAAATTCCCTATGTCTTCTGTTTAGGAGCCATGAATGTTGAGGCACATCATTTTACTTCTTTGAGTCTCAGTTGTCTCACTGATAAAGTAAGAATAATATTGTTGGGGCCGGTGCTGTGGAGTAGCAGGTAAAACCACCACCTGCAGTGCTGGCATCGCACATGGGCATTGGTTCGAGTCCTGGCTGCTCCACTTCCAATCCAGCTCTCTGCTGTGGCCTGGGAAAGCAGTAGAAGATGGCCCAAGTCCTTGGGCCCCTGCACCCACATGAGAGATTCAGAAGAAGCTTCTGGATCATGGCTATGGATCGGCCCAACTCCTGCCATTGTGGCCATTTGGGGAGGTCACCAGCAAATGGAAGTTATCTCTCTCTCTCTCTCTCTCTCTCTCTCTCTCTCTCTCTCCCTCTCTCTTTGCCTCTCTATAACTTTGCCTTTCAAATAAGCAAAATAAATCTTAAAAATGAATAATATTGTCTATCTGTCACAGGATTTTGAGGAGGTTAACAATATGTTCTAAGTTATAAATAACAGTAATATTTTGGTATTATTGATATTTATAACAATCTCTAGTGATATGCAAATTTTATAACATTGATACAGAATTTAGAATTACTTTTTACATTTCTTCTGTCCATATAAGAACTAATTTTTCAAATTGGTCAGCATAGTCTCAGAGAATTGCTGCTCTAATAAAAATAGAAAATGAAGTTCAATGCCATCCTAAAAATAATAATACACTTGTAACAAATTTTCAGAAGTCTAATTTAAGTATGGGAATTCACAGTTGCTTAAGAACTATGAATCTTTAAAAGTAAGTGTTATGGACTAACCCAATATGGATAAAATTCACCTTATACCAAAGACCTCAATAGTGTTGCTGTAAGAACACTAATGATAGGGTGATTGTTTAGTCTAGCAGTTAGGAAGCCTGTTTGCCACATCATAGTACCTGGATAGCACCGTATAGCACCTTGATACAATTATGGCTGTGATCCTGACTCCAGCTTCTGGCTAATAGAAACTCTCCAAGGCAGAAGTGATGTCTTAATTTTCTATGGGATGCCTGTCAACTCTCTGTCTTAGCCCCACCCCAGTGCTAGGTATTGTAGGTACTTGGGTAATGAAGACCCTCCCTCCCCTCCATTCCTCTCCTACTCTCTCAAATAAATAAATAAATAAATAAAACTTTGACAAATGTTTTAAATCTTTGTCAAATTGTTAAGAGAGTTATATAGGGGCCGGCATTGAGATGTGGTAGGTTGAGCCTCCACGTGTGGTGCCGGCCTCCCATATGGGCACCAGTTCAAGTGCCAGCTGCTCCTATTCTGATCCAGATCCCCACTGGTGGCCTGGGAAGGCAGAAAAGGATGGCTCAGGTGCTTGAGCCCCTGCTTCTGTGTGGGGGACTCGGAGGAGGCTCCTGGCTCCTGACTTCGGTTTGGCCCAGCTCCTGCTATTGTGGCCATCTGGGGAGTGGACCAGTGGATGGAAGATCTCTCTCTGCTTCTGCCTCTCTTTGTACTCTACCTCTCAAATAAATAAATAAATATTTTAAAAAGAGAGAGAATGAGATACCACGGGGCCAATGCTATGATGTAGTTGACAGAGGCACCGGCATCCCCATGTGGGTGCTAGTTTGAGTCCTGGCTGCTCAGCTTCCGATCCAGCTCCCTGCTCATGCTCCTGAAGAAGCAGTGGAAGATGGCTCAAGTGGGAGACCTAGAGGAGGCTCCTGGCTCCTGGTTTCTGATTGGCCCAGATTCAGCCACTGCAGCCATTTGGAGAATGAAGCAGCAGATGGAAGATCTTTCTTTCTCTTTCTCTCTTTCTCTCTTTCTCTCTCTCTCTCTCTCTCTCTCTCTCTCTCTCTCTCTCTCTCTCTCTTTCTCTCTCTCTCTCCCTCCCTCCCTCTGTAACTCTGCCTTTCAAATAAATAAATCAATCTTAAAAAAAATAACTTGTGGGGCTGGCACCATGGCTCATTTGGTTAATCCTCTGCCTGTGGTGCCAGCTTCCCATATGAGCACAGGGTTCCAGTCCCAGTCGCTCCTCTTCAAGCCCACCTCTCTGCTGTGACCCGGGAAGGCAGTGGAGGATGGCCCAAGTGCTTGGGCCCTGCACTCGCATGGGAGACCAGGAAGAAGCACCTGGTTCCTGGCTTCTGTCTGTCTCTGTCTCTCTCTTTCTCTCTCTCTCTCTCACTGTCTATAACTCTACCTGTCAAATAAATAAAAAAAACATAAAAAATAATATATGACTATAGTTTAAATGATTTGTGACTATTTTGAACTTTATTGTATATGAATGAAATAGAAATTTTCCATTTGATTATTGTTTATAGCTCTTGCCTATATTCCAACTGAAACATAGTCTTTTTACTTCTTATTTGTTGAACTCAATTTCTTTAAAGATTTGTTTCATTCGAAAGGTGTCACTCCCCCTCTTCGTGGAGGAACGACACAGGACCCTGAGCTGTTCTTTTGTCTGCTCGGCCCTCCCCGGGTTTGCTGCTGGTTCTTCCCGGGTTGGCTACCGTCCCTTCCACCTCTGTGGAAGGGCGGTTCCCCCTGCCACTTTCCCCACTTCCGCGGGGGAGCGGCACAGCACCGGCCGGCTCTCTCGGGGGCTGCTCAGGTGTTCCTTCAGATAGATGTTCCTGGTGCATGTTGTCTCTCTCCTCCTTTATAGTCCTCTTCCACCAATCCCAACTCTGCTACCCACACGCCGAGCACGCTGCTCTCCTCCAATCAGGAGCAGGATCAGCTCCTGCAGCTCATCACTCAAGTTGGCGAGAGACAGCTGCATAGAAGCCGTTTACTCCTCTCCCAGCGCCATATTGTGGGAGAACAGATGCGTAGAATAAGTCTTAATTCCAGTAACTTAATCTAGTCCAAGTTGCTCCCCACAGAAAGGCAGAGTTAACAGAGAGGGTGGGGGAGGGAAAGAGAAATAGATTCCATTTGCTGGTTCACTTTCCAAATGGCTGCAATGGCCAGGGCTGGGCCAGGAGCCAGAAACTCCATTTGGGTCTCCCACATGAGTGGCAAGAACCCAAGCACATGGGCCACCTTGCACCTTCCCAGGCATACCAGTGGGGAGCTATATCGGAAACAGAACAGCTGGGGCTGGAACTGGAGTTCATAAGGGATGCCAGCATTGCAGGCTGTGGCCTAACCCAGTGTACCACAATACAGACCCTGAACTATTTATTTAGTGGAGCATTAAGCCATTCATTATAATGTAAATTACAAAATATGTTATCTTAAAAATTTTTAAATGGAAAAAAGGCAGAAATCTAATTAGAATTTTATGATAAAGTTTCATATGCTTATAACATTATTCATAATGATAGAAAATACTTTATATTCTGATTAATAATATAAAAAGAATTCTTAAAATTCTTTAAATTTCTAGTTTTTTTTTTAACTTTGCTCATCTCTCATTGGGCATCCATCTGAGGCTTGGTTCTAAAATGCATATTGTGGTAGTCCCTTTTACTTACATGTAGACACATCTGTGGGGGAGTAGGGTAAGACAAAAATCTCATCAATTAGGTGCAACTACCTTAGACAAATTAGGACTTTCTGAACTGAAAGTACACACACACAATGTATATATGTGATTATATCTGTCAGGAATGTGACCTAAGTGGGTGCTAGGCATTTAGGACAACATCATTAATCATATTATTTTGCTTAGGGAGACACACTATAAATATCCCTGAGACAAATTTGTAAGTATCAATATATTTAGGCACGGATCCATATTTTCATCTACCCTTGACATGTTATTACTTAATTAGTAATTATAAAAAGGAAAGCAAAAGTATGTGATAGTAGTGGTATTTCATAAATTTCTTTGGCCATTCTATTTTATCATCTTTGCCAAATTCCAGCAGACCAATGACAGTGGAAAGGGTGCAATATTTGGAAAATTTGTCATGTTGGAAAAATACTCAGAATATATAATTCTTATACAGCTTCTGAAAAAATGCAAAATTATGCTATTATTAACCTGAAGATTGCAATTTCAGTATCTTAATCTGGCATAATTAACACCTTGTAAAAGTACTCTAAGTAGCAAAAATAGATTGTCATTAGTGAGTCGTAATGTTACACTTAACATTAGGACCTCTTTGACAAATCAATTATAGAAACAAAACCAGAAGTCAAAATTATATTATTTAATTTTCTTAAAAAGTTTAAGCTAACATACATTCTGAGTATTTCACCTATTTCTGGGTCTCCTCTATAAAACTGAGCATTTAATTTAGTCTTAATTCGCATATCTTCTGGTACACAGTCAAAATGAAGATGTTACATTGTTTAACACTCTGGCTTAGAAATCTTATCTGTAATGTGCTTGGTAGAGTGGCCATTCAAAATAATAATGCCTTTTTCTTAATTCATACACAAAATATACTGGCTCTCCAAATGTATGCAAATCTTGAACCTGGAAAGTCATATGTTAATGTTTAAATGCATTAATGGTTGATGGATTAAGGTGGAAGCTTGATCCAATGATAATACGTGAAAACGGGGCCTTTTGGAATTGGTTAGAATTCATTAAGTTGTTAGGGCAGTATCTCATGATCAGATCATGATGATGTATAAGGAAAGACCACAAAGAGGGCAGATGAAGATTGTGCTTCATGTATATACATGCTTTCTGGTTCATTATGTTATCATTCCTCCATGTCTGTTCAACCACTACTAGAATCCATCAGGTTTAAGATCAATGGGACCATGTGATCTTCAACTGTGAACCCTCAAACTGTAAGCAGAATAAATCATCTCTCTTCTTAAGTTGCTCTTTCAGGTATTTTAGTTAAATTAATGAGAAGCTGACTAATAACAGAAGCAGATATATGAACATTTACCTAAAAACATCAGTAGCAGTAGTTATATACATATGCTAAGCAACTTATTGAGGACATGAGAATCAGTACAGTATTTAATATTTTCAACAACCCTTCAACATAGCAGCTATTATGTTCATTTGGCAGACGAGAAAACTGAGACTTTGGGAGGTTAATTTGTACATTTCTAATCTACACAAGGCAATACCATATTTTAATAAGGATAGTGTCTATTTTTGTTTCATTTTCATTTTTTAATGTCATTTGAATTACTAGATGCTATATCATCTCATGGAAGACAAAAACTCCCAATTCTGTGTACAGAAGATAGTAAATCCTAATTCTGTATATAATGTCCTCCTGGACATACAGTAAATAGTTACTGCTTAGTTTTACTTTTATATTTCTGATCATTTTAAAGTTATATTTCAAAGGAAAGGATTCATAAATGACATAACTGTGGGGAGCAACTGAGACTAGACTGTTACTGGAATTAAGACTTATTCTATGCATCTACTCTCCCACAATATGGTGCTGAGAGAGAGACCAAACAACTTCTACGCAGCTGCCTCCAGTTCGACCAAAAACCTGCAGGGTCTGATCCTGCTCCTGATTGGAGGAGAGCAGCGTACTTGGCGTGTGGGTAGCAGAGCATGGATTGGTGGAAGAGGACTATAAAGGAGGAGAGAGACAACATGCACCAGGAACATCTGAAGGAACACCTGAGGAACATCTGAGCAGCCCCCGAGAGAGCCAGCCGGCGGTGTGCCGCTCCTCTGTGGAAGCGGGGAAAGCAGTGGGGGGGTGCCGCCCCTCCACAGAGGTGGAGGGGTCATTCCTCCGTGAGTGAGGGACCGGCAGCTAACCCGGGAAAGAGTCGGGCAAAAGGAACAGCGCAGGGTCTGGTGTCGTTCCTCCGCGAATGGGGGAGCGACACATAACCACCTTTGTAAGAAATATTTTCTTTAATATTCCATCTTCTTAGCTACTTTTTATAATGCATGATGAGTATTACACATTTTCAAATCCAAATGGAATTTTTAATTTTTTTATGAGCAGACTAGAGGGTTTCTCATCTTTTAGTTTGTTGTTTTGTGCAATCTATTTCCTATATTAAAATAGTGTTTTCCTGGATTTTCTCTGCAGGTATACTTTCTTCCATGAGAATCTTTCTGATACTTACAATTATAAATAATCCATAGTCTTTTTGAATTACCCTCAAACTTTTTTAAGGGTTATTTTTTCTTTATTCTTTCTTAAACAACTGTATTGAAGCATAATGGACATATGGAAATCTGTATATGAGTGTGTGTGTATATGTGTGTGTGTGTGTATATATATATATATATATATATACAGAGAGAGAGAGAGAGAGAGAGAGAGAGAGAGACAGACAGGGATATGGATGGATTTGGGGATAAATATAAATCCACAAAATCCCACCATGATCTAGGCCTTAAAATATCCATCACCTCCCAAAGTTTCTACTCATTGTTTTAATTCTTGCTGCTGCTATTGTTGTTGGGAAAAACATATAAGATCTGTCCTCTTAGAAATTTCAAGTGTACAATATTGTTAGTTGTATGTACTATGTTATTTAGTACCTTTCCAGAATTTGTTTATCTTGCATAACCACAACTTTGTTCCCATTAACCTAATACTATACCTATTCTGCTTTGACAAATTTATGTCTTATATTGCTCTCATCACCCTCAAACTCCAGTAAATGCTTCCTAATGGTAAAAATCATCTTAAATCTCTATTGTTACCTTATATAATGGTTCCCAACACATATTATTTACCTTAATTTTTATAGATTCAAATTCAATACAAAATAATTTTGATAATACAATTGATACACATTCTAAAATAGTGTACCTTTTAATAGGAATATATCAAAGTATGCATTTAGCCTATCAATTAATACACCTGCATCCCACATCATAGTACCAGGATTGATGCCTGGTTCTAGCTCCTGACTCTAGCTTTTTGCCAAAACAGATTCTGTGAAAAAGTGCTAATGCCTCAAGCACTTGGGTTCTTGCCACCTGCATCGGAGATATTGCTTGAATTTCTTCCTTTTGGCTTCTGGGTGGCCCAGCCCTGGCTGTTGTGGTCATTCGGGAATTGAACCAGCGGATAGAAGTTCGATATTCTCTCTCTTTCTCTCTCTCTCTCTCTTGCTCTCGCTCTCTCACTCTTGATATCATTCTCTCTCAAAAATAAATACATAAAAACAGTTTTTAAAGAAGAGAACATGATATGTAGATTATAATTTCCAAACTGTCTTCTTTCAAAATGAAGATAAGCTTTTTGATGAAAAGGAGGCAGGAAAACAATGAGATTGTGCAGCATATAAAATTTTTTTAACTTTTATTTAATGAATATAAATTTCCAAAGTACAGCTTATGGATTACAATGGCTTCCCCCCATATAAAATTTGAAGACAGGCAAACATGAGTTTAAAACTCTATTGCTTAAATGTGCTTTGTACACTCAGAAAATGGTTTTTAATTTAAAGCCTAATTTATCTGTATTTGAAAAGCAGAGTGACAGCCAGACATCTAGGCAGACAGTGATCTCCCATTTAGTGATTCACTCTCCAAATGCCTGCAACAGGTAGGGACTCAAATACTTAAGCTATCACCTGCTGCCTCCCAGGGTGTGCATTAGCACAAAGTTGGAATAGAAAGCAGAAGCGGAACTGAAACACAACCATTCCAATATGAGATGCAGTTGTCGAAGCAGTGGTTTAACTGCTATATTAAGTGCCTGCCCCTCAGCAGACATTTGATTCATTTCAGAATTCTTATTTATGAAATAGGGATAATGCTTATTTTACAGAGTTCTTACAAGCATTAGGAAAAACATTTGTTAAGCACACAGTGAGTGTTCAATCGATGAGGCTAATAACAATAATCATAATTTCTGGAACTATGTATATATATATCTGCCATTTTATAAAATATTAAAACTACCAAGCATATGCACACATGTATCCATTTTCTTTTCAATACATAACTATGAATGAGGAAATATGTTGAACTGCTGTACGTTTTTTCATTCATGCATGAATGCTGTATGATATTTTCAGGTAGATCTATTCCTATCTTTTAAGGTTCAAGCATTGTACTACGTGTAAACTAACTTTACCGTCATAATTTTCTAAAACTAAAATATTAAAGAAACTGGAATCTTGTCTTTCCCCTTTTTTGCATAATAAAGGAAGGGCAGTACACATGACCCAGCTACAAGAAATGTAACTGAAGTTTTTCTGCTCAATGAAAATGAAAAGCCATTTTATTATAAAGGCAGTTAAGACATGTTGGTGTTGTCATCATCTCAAAAGTATTACTAAAACATAAATTGTAAATATTCAGAGTGGGAATAAAAATATGAAAAGGTCTGACATTTTGCTTCTTAGGTTTCCAAACTGTTTACTTCATCCATAGACTACTACAGCAAATCGAAATACACCACATGAGATAAGCTTGTGATTGTGTCTTTATTTCACACAGAGATCCATGTCTCTTGGCCACGAGTAAAACTAAAGATTAAGATCACTGTGGGTGCTGGTGCTGTGGCATAGTGGGTAAAGTCACCCCACCTGCAGTGCCGGCATCCCATATGGATGCCGACTCAAGTCCTGGCTGCTCCACTTCCAATCCAGCTCTCTGCTATGGCCTGGGAACAGTAGAAGATGGCCCAAGGCCTTGGGCCCCTGCACTCACATGGGAGACCCGGAAGAAGCTCCTGGCTCCTGGCTTCAGATTGGCGCAGCTTGGGCCACTGTGGCCAATTGGGGAGTGAACCAGTGGATGGAAGACCCACCTCTCTTTCTCCCTCTCCCTCTCTCTCTCCCTCTCTCTCTCTCTTTCTCTGTAACACTGTATTTCAAATAAATAAATAAATAAATAAATCTTTAAAACAAAAGATCACTGTGTATCTTAGACCATATTTGGCATGAGAGTACAGTAGTATAACAAATAAAAAAATAGAATGAAAACAATCACTTTTTAGTTTTATTTGAAATGGGCAATTATATTTTCTCTCTTACACAATTTCACTGGGACCATTGCCTTCTACCAGACTGCTTTTCTCTTCAAGGTGGTTATAATTAACAAGAGCCTACACACATAACAACTTTCATCTATGGTATTAATGAACATATTAAGCTATTATTTTTCTTAATGTTTACTAAGCTCTAGGTTGTTAGAATTAATCTCAAAGTTTGCAGAATAAAAAAATAGTGACTGCTGAAATTGTCAATTTAAATTAAAAATAATTTTCCAAAGGGCTAAATTCTAATTTAGTTATTCTAAACTGATCTTGGAACATGTAAATATAGTATTATTGAAAAACAATGAATTTAGAAGCACCGAGTGGCATTAACAGAGAATTGGTGCTGATATCACACCAGAGTAGTATATGATTAGAAATAGCAAGGATAAAGGTCTAGGCTATCAGAGGTCATAAGCAGTAAGGAAAATAAGAACCTTTTTCAGTAGATGGGACGTATTTTGCTGGGAGTTGCACCCCTAAATCAGAGGTGAAAGGTTTAAAGTATTTTAAGATTAGCAAAGTGAAAATAAATTTCAAGGCAGATTTCAGTTTACATATATTCAACAATTTTTTAAAATGATTAAATACATCAGAGGTCCCTTATTAGGAGTATGGCTGGAATGCTCATTTTACATAGAATCTGCTGCTCTAGTGAGTATACAGATAATTCCTCCACCCTCACTCCCCAGGCTAGAGGCAGCTGTAGAGTAGGCCAGATCCAGCATGATACCATAGAGGAAAGAAAATCTCGCTTCAAATCCACTGAACTAAAACCTCACCCAACTTTACCAACTCTAAGCTGCATTTTCATCATATCTGACTTATTACCTTATGAATAAAAATCATCATAAAAACCAATCCCCCTTCTGCTATTTTACATTCCTTCTTATTAAAACACATGTACACGAGGGAGATGTTCCTGGCACAGTACTACCATATTGATTAAATTTTTCTTTGCTACACCTGAAGGCATGTGTCTAAACCTGTACGGTATGGGTTACTTTATTATTTAATTAGAACAGATTCTTTCCTATCATTTTAGGTGTTTCATTTAAAGTTTGATTAACATCAGTACATGCTGTGCTTACAGACAAGTAAATATAGTTTGTGCAGAAAGAGGAATAAGAAACAAAATTTTTAAAAATAAGGATAATTATGAATATGGAAAGCAGAATCCCTAAAAAATAAAAATATCAACATTCAAAACTCACTAGAAATTTTTCATATAGTTGTATGAAATGTAATATTTTCACATTTTATCATTTAATCCTTAATTTAATAAACAATATTAAGTACTTAGTCCCAGGACAAACATTAAATTCAGCGAGAGTATGAAGGTGAAAAAACACTACGCTGCCACTGAGAAACCTATAGTGTGCACATTAAATATTATTGTGAGGGTATTCCTGAAGTTGCTACAGAGGCTACATTTTTCCCGTGCATTTCCCTTTGTGTTTCCATTTCAAAGTACACCAGCTCATCTTCCAAATGCTATCATTATGATTTTGTTGTTCGAAGACTCCCTCTGGCTGCAGAGGTCTGTTTTGCTTAACTCTACAGACAGCCCAAACTGCTCAGGAATGAACACCCCGGGAGCATCTCTCAACAATGATTGATGAAAGCTGATGCATAAATGCCACGGTTTCCTGGCACGCTCAAGTGGGATAACTTTTTCACTGTCCTCCAGTTTCCTCACTGAGACTGTTTCCGAAGCCCAAAGGGTTAAATGGGTTGAAAACCTATGTTTCATTGGCTTCCTTCTGCTGTCTCACTTCTCCACTTCCATAAGGTGTTGCCTGCACCTCCAAAATAACCTACTTGGATTGGAGTATATTCCAATGGTCTGCTTTTGGGGGAATCCAAACAAAGACAAAAGGGAATGTGAGCATATAGAAGAATGAATTAAACTCTGTCCTAAAGGGTTGTGAGAGTGAGGGGAGGAAGCTGCTAGGGAAAAGTTCACAGACTATTAGGGTCTGGAAAGCTAACAGGCAAAGAAAGGAGGAAGGGCACGTGTGAAGGCTCAGACTACTGGTCCTCAACTGTATTATCAGTTATGCGGGGGGGCTTGTTAAAATTCTTGTGGGGACCCATGGCTGGCCATGGGCCCACATGCTAAGGCTTGGCTTGCTGATCATTGGCATTAGTTACTGCTTTGTGGATGTTTATGGTTTCTGTTGAGCTGTGATATTGGGACCATTTCATAATCCCAGGCTAGAGTCAAAACAACTATGGCCTTGGGGCTTCCCGTACTTCTTTTCCCACTGACCAAGGCTGAGAAAACACCAGGTGGAAGCTTGTTGTTAGCACCCGAGTCGCCTGCTACGTGACCAGGAGCTTGATTGGATGAAGGCATGTGATCACCTTTATGGTTGGACAAGGAGTGCATGGACTGTGCGTGATCAAGCACCCGATTGGAGCGCTGCCGCATGGACTGTAGCATGGACTAAGCTTGCATTACATGCTTCTGCAATGATATACTATATAAGCCATTCGTGAAATAGTAACGGGAGCTTCCCCTTTCTTTCGGAGCTCCCCTTGCTCAAGGGTTTCTTTTTCTATCCTGTTTAAATAAAAGTCTACTGAAGACCGATCAGCTGGGAGCAGTGTCGTTCCTTTGCGGGCAAGGGAGCGACAATTCTGATTGCTGGGGCCCCCTCTTCAGACCTTCTAGTTTGGCAGGCCTGAGAATGTGCATTTCTACCAAGTTCCCAAGTGATGCCAAGGCTACCGGAGTGGGGACCACACTGGCATTGAGGGAATCACCCAGTGATAGGTAGGTAAGATCGGTTCAATATTATGAAGACTTAGGAATACCCTGTGATCGAAGGTTTTTGTGTTACATGATTTTGAGTTCATTATTCCTAAAATATATATTATATGAGGAGTCCCCAGCAGGGGCTGGAGCTGTGGCACAGCAAGCTGAGCCACAGCCTGCAAGCACTGGCATCCCATATGGGCTGAGTCTGGGTTTGAGTCCAGGTTGCTCCACTTCTGAGCCAGCTCTCTGCTATGGCCTGGGAAAGAAGTGGAAGATGGCCCAAGTACTTAGGCCTCTACATGGGAGACTTGGAAGAAGCTCCTGGTTCCTGGCTTCCATCTGGCCCAGCCCTGGTCATTGAGGTTCTTTGGGGAGTGAACCAGTGGATGGGAGATTCTCTCTCTTTCGGTTGCTCCTCTCTGTAACTCTGCTTTCAAATAAATAAATCTTTTTTTTTTTTAAAGGATGGAGATATACACAATACAAGAAATGACAAAATTCTTGAAGGGAGACCATATAGAATGTTCCTTATATACTACCTGGAAAAATTTCTCAGACTCTATTTTCTACAAAATTTCACATAATATGTAACCTCCAATTTTCCATGGTTCCCACTTATTCCACAGCTATCAAAGTTCCACAAGAATGAGAGTTTGTGACTTTTCTCAGTCTTCATTTTCTTTTTAAATATTTATTTATATGAAAGCCAGAGTTACATAGAGAGAGAAGGAGAGGCAGAGAGAGCGACAGAGAGAGGGAGGTCCTCCACTCGCTGGTTTACTCCCCAGTTGACCTCAATGGCCGGCGCTGTACCAATCTGAAGCCAGGAGCCAGGAGCTTCTTCCAAGTCTCCCACACACTAGTCTTCATTTTTACTTTTGCCAGTCTGATGATATTAAATGCTGTCCTATTCTGTATTTTACCAATAATTACTTTGATTCAGTATTTATTCATATGTGTAGTTGACATTCAGATTTTTTTTTGAATTAACTGTTATTTTTTAACCTTTGAAGTTTTTCTATAAGGTTATTTTTACTATTAATAGGTAAGACTTTTTCATAAATTCTGATGTGAATTCCTTCTTTATACCATTTCAATCACATCCTCTAACTGTTTTTTTATTTAAAATGTATTTGTATTGTAGAGAAGTTTTTAATTAAAATAGTCAAATATATCAATTTTTTATGGTTCTTTTGTGTGTTTCTGTTTAAGAACCCCTCCTTTTCTTTAGATCATCAAAAACAACCTCTTATATGGGAACTTCAAAAAGTTTGGAGAAAAGGGAAAATAAAGGATAAATTAATTTTGGTGCAAAATTTTTAAATTCATGTATAGCTTTTTCATAACAAGCATTTTTAAAAATGCTTCAAAGACCCCTAATATGCATTGATTTCAAGAATTTTGTACTAAAATAAGTTTATCTTTTGATCCTATTTCCATGTACTTTCTGAAATTCCCTTCTGTTTTCATACATACTCTAGTGCTTTGCTTTTCGTGTTTTAGACAATCAATCAATGTGTCATTTGTAATTTATTTTCATGTGTTAGATTTCAAAAATGCTACTTTTGTTATAAATTTCATATATTATTATCTGACACAATGGAAAATCACCTTTTAACACATTCTAACACATCACTGATTTTTATTATTTTTTGTAACAAATATCCTAGAGTGCTATTTTCTACCATAATCTGTACTGGTTTTTCTGTAGAAAGCTAGTTTTTGTTACAAGATCTTTTTCACAATCATTATAATACTAGTTTTCATCTCCCTCTTTTTTTTTTTTTTTTTTTAAATTTTTGACAGGCAGAGTGGACAGTGAGAGAGAGAGACAGAGGGAGAAAGGTCTTCCTTTGCCGTTGGTTCACCCTCCAATGGCCGCCGCTGCAGCCGGCGCACTGTGCTGATCCGATGGCAGGATCCAGGATCCAGGTGCTTTTCCTGGTCTCCCATGGGGTGCAGGGCCCAAGCACTTGGGCCATCCTCCACTGCACCCCCTGGCCATAGCAGAGAGCTGGCCTGGAAGAGGGGCAACCGGGACAGAATCCGGCGCCCCAACCGGGACTAGAACCCGGTGTGCCGGCGCCGCAAGGTGGAGGATTAGCCTATTGAGCCACGGCGCCGGCCCTCATCTCCCTCTTATGCTTGATTCCTTGTTTGGGGGCTGCATGGTTTGTAGATAGTACTAGAGTTTAGCTATATTGCCAATTCTTCCACCTCTCTTGGATACGTTGGCATTTTAAATCCTTGTTCCCTTAAAGTTAAGCATGACCTTGTGACTTACTTTGGACAATGAAAACTATATGTATAATTTCTAGGTGGAACTACTTAATTCAGGGTGAGATATTCCTTGCATTTTTTCTTTATATGGTGAACCCTAAAATTTTGACCTGATCCCCATTTGACTCTAATGATCAGAACCCTTGACTAACTCATGTTGGATATGAGCAAGGATGAGAAAGGAACTTCTGTGTTTCTAGCCACTGACATTTTAGGAGTATTTGTTACAGCAGTGTGACATAGCCATTCATGACCAATATATCGTCTCCCTGTTTACTGGCTTCTTCCCTAACTTAGTAGAGTGCTTTCTTTGTAGATTTCTGAAAAATGAATTTAAGATAAGTCAATTTGCAGACTATCTGACAATAATCTTATTTTCTCCTTATACTTAATTTATAGTTTTCAGGGCCTATGATTTATATATTGTTGAGTAACTAATTACCCCCAAAACTGAGGAAATATATTTATTATCTTATTAACTTAAAACCAAAAATATTTATGATCTAATGGAGTTTTTTTTTAAAGGGTTTATTTATTTGAAAAGAAGAGTCACAGAGACATAGGGGATGACAGATCTTTCATCTGCTGGTTCACTCCCCATATGATCACAACAATTGGGGTTGGACCAGGTGGAAGCCAGGAGTGTAGAACCCCATCTTGGTGTCCTGTGTGGCTGGAAGGGGCCCAAACATTTAGGCCATCTTCTGCTGTTTTCCCTGGCCATTAGCAGAGAGCTGGGTTAGAATAGGAGCATCTGGGACTCCAGTCAGTACCCATATGGGATGCTGGTGCTGCAGGCAGTGGCTTAACCTGCTGTACCACAGCCTTAACCCCTTTAGTCTCTTATTCCTTCTTATAGAGTAACTAGTCTAATTTTTGGATAGTAATCACAGTTATTTTAAATAAGTTTTATTTAGACCCACATCTTGTCTTTCTTCAGTTTCTTGTTCTTTTTTTCATTTTAAGGTGTTTTTCCCAACACATACCCTTGTTTGTTTCTATGTTGGTTTCAGTCATTTGTGTTAGAAGATTTTTTCAAATATTTTAAAATCCTTGATTTTCTCTTAAAATTAGGCCATTTAAATTTTTTTTTGGAAGCTCTCTAAGCATGCATGGTACTTGCCAGCTGGTAGGCTTCAATACAGGGTTATCAGTCATGAATCTGATTATTTTCATTGGTGGAATATCACATATTATAAATTATATGCTGCTGGGGTCTGAATGTTTGTGTCCCTTCCACATTCATAGGTAGAAATTCTCACCTTGAAAGTAACAGTATTAAGAGATGGGAACTTTGAGTGGTAGTTAGGCTAGCCCTCATAACAGGATTGCTGCCCTTATAACACAGGCCCAAAAGAGACCCCTCACACCCTCTGCCATGCTAGGTTACAAGAAGATGCTTATATAAACGAACCAGAAAGCAGGCTCTTATCAGGCACCAAATCTACCAGGGCCATAATCTTGATCTTGACTTCCCAGCCTCTAGTCTGTGAGAAGTAAATTTCCTGTTTTGATAAAGAATCCAGTCTATGGTATTTTGCTAGAGAAGCCTGAGTGAATGGACTGGCATTACAACACAGCAAGCTGTGCCACTTCGTGTAATACAGGCATCTCATATCAAAGTGTCTGAGTCCTGGGTACTCTGCTTCCTTCCAGCTTCCTGCTAACGTACATAGGGAGGCCGTGCAGATGGCCCAAGTTCTTGGGCTCCTGTCACCCATGCTGGAGGCCAGGATGAAGTTCCAGGCTCTTGGCTCTGTACTGGCCCAGCCCAGACCATTGATTGCAGCCATTTGGGTAGTGAACCAGTGGATGGAAGATTCATTCATCCTCTGTGTCTGTTTCTGTGTTTGTCTCTGACTCTCTCTCCCCACTCCCCGTCACTCTGCCTTTCAACCACACAAACATATAAATGTCTTTATAAAAAGCAGTCTGAATGGATTAATAGTTTTTTTTTCTCTTCTGCCAGTTAAACTAGACAAAAAAATTATAATCTCCCATGCAGAGGATAGAAAGCTAAGAGCCAAAAAGGTAAAAAGAAACTGTTGGTCTCACTATGAAATAAACTGACCTTAACTTAAACGCCTATTTTCAATATAGTGGCTCACTTCTAATCCTGTTGTCCATATGTCAAGAATGGTTTGCTTTCAGTATCATCAAAAACAAATTTATTCTTTCAAGTCTGCTACAGTGGGGAAGAGTAGGGCCTAACTACTCTGCAATGCATACTTGACATGCAATTTTGCCTTTCAAAGGCTTCAAAGCCCACACTTGGGACTATATGACTTTCTGAAATTCAGGAGTCTTTCTGGAGCCTAGAGAATAAATTTGCTTCTTTGTCCTAATTTCCTTCTTTATAGACTTGACGTGCTTTTGTAGATACCTCTTCTCTCATTGTCTTTGTCATTTTGTCACTGTGTCTTTTTTATCCCTTTAATGTAATCTTAGAACAGTTTGGGATATAAAGGAGATAAATACATTTCCAGTTGTCATTTTTAACTAGAGGTCTAGGATGAAGTTTGTTTCCTGCTTGCCAACCTCATATTTCCCCATCTAGTCTTTCATAATGGTGTCTGCATTGCCCCTAAGGACTCTGTCCAGCCCTTTGAAGTTTAAGTTATTGGGGAAAGTCCAATCTATTAATCAAGCAGGAGAATCCCCTTAACTCAATTCCTAGTTGCAAGGCTGTGTCACTGTTCTTAGGCCTCTGAAGGACCTTGGCTTTATGTAAGCTATAGCCCCAGGCTATAGCCTGAAGCAGGACTTTTTTTCCCTAGCACTTTTTCATGAATGGAGCAGCCACAGCCCAGCCTCTGGTTTTGAACACTGAGTTTGTCTCCAGTTCCACTCCTTGCTTGAAGCAATTTTAGTCTCAATTATCCCGTAGCACCCAAATTCCCGGCAGTCACCATTTCTTTGTGGTTCAAAGCCAAGCCTGGCAGCAACTTTTGCCCCATTCTATGAGTTACATTTCTGTTCCTGTGAGAGTATATATGCATGCATAGAAACACATCCTTTTGTAGAATTTATGTTTTCACTACTATATTCTGGGAGCAGATGAGAATGTCATTTAGCGCAGAAATCTCTAATTATGGTTTGCAGTGCTTCTCACAACGGACACCAGCACAGCATGTAATTTCCCCCGGCCTTAAGTGGAAGCTCTGCTCTAAGACACATGTGTCTCACCTCGCCTGTTCTTTACCATCCACTACACCAGGTATCTCATCATGCCCCTTCCAGAGAGAATCAAAATAAGATTATTAGTGTGACTTTCCGACAAAAGAACAGGGACTTTTCTTGGCACAGAGACCTGAATCATAACCAAACAACGTTGGTGACTGCACAAGAACAGGCTACATGTCACTCCAATTCCACCTCAAATCCAGTTCTTCAGGGAACAGCATCTACTGTGAAGCCTGCATGACAATACCCAGAACTCACGGGTCTCCACAATTTTGCAGACCCAATAAACCAAGTCAAAATACAACTAACTGATCAACTAACAGAAGCACTCTAAGCTCTCTTAAATCTGTTTCAAAAGATAGGGAAGGGCCAGATGCATGAATTACTTCCTCAAACCTCAATGATTTGTCATTAGTAACACTCATGATGGACATGAAACCAGTAGAATAATCCTGCACAAGCTTTATTACTCAAAACATCAGCTCTGACATTATCCTCTTATGAGCTTTGAAAACTTAACTTCAATGTACAGCAAATTCCTGCACGTCTATTCTTTTTTCCAAAATGGAAACACCAGAAGGGAAACAGTATCATTATTCTAATAAAGCAATTTCATAGAAAGAGCTTGTTACACACTTTTTTTGGTAATATTTTTGGTTTTATTTTAAATAAGGTAAATCATACATTTATACTCCCTTTAAAATCTCAGGAAATATTTTGGTTAAATCTGCTTCTCAGTGTGCCAAATTCTTATTTATTTAATTTCTTGGTAGTTGGATTGTCTTGTGATCAATAATTACTAACATTTAGTTAGAATGCATTGTCATATACACAATCATTTGTCTGGGTTCGTGAAATGAGAATAGATTTAGGACAGCACAATTTTTATAACTATGTTGGGTTTTGGCTCCATTTTGCTAGCAAAGAGGCAAAAACATAAGTATGCTAGAAAATAAAGTGCTATATCACAGATGACATTAGGAAAAAGATCATAAGAGCTTGGTGATCATCTTGGCTTTGCTACCCATCATCAACAGAATCTTGGAGACAACCCTTACCATTTCAGTTTTGGGCTCCATTTCCTTCATTTTAAAATCATGAAATGAACACAGATCAATATTCTAATTTTGAGATGGCTATAACAGCATTATATAAAATTTTATTTCTTTTCAAAATTTGTTTATGGTAATGTGAAAGAAATGATTTGGTCTCTAAAACTACCTTCCAGCTGGTAACAAGCAGTTTTGTAACTACTGCTAGACAATAATATGGATTTTAAATTGTGGAGTTTGAATTAATCTAAGTGAAGTCTTTAATAATAATTTTGCATTTAATAAATGACAGTAAAAGATATGCTTATTACAATGGCTAGCTAAGTAAGACCTCAGTTAAACAAGAAAACAGACATGAGATGTAATTATATGGTTTAGGAGCTGGGTGAAATTAAAGAATTAAAAAAATTGTTCTTTTCATAGTATAATTATGAAAGCAATTCTAAAAGTGCTTAGGTAGATTATAATTGGGCAAATGCCAATTAGAGATAACTAACCCAGAATCTGGTTTCATGTAATACTACTATCAACTGGTAAATAAGGCAAGTATTTGAACCTAAGGGACATATGCTGTAATAATTATTGATTAATTAAGCTTTTGTGTATAAGGGAAAATTCTATAATGGTAAGATAGTGGTGTGCTTATAAATGCCTATCCAAAAGCTCTTTAAGGAAGAGGGCACTTGTTTGAATATTGCAGGTAGGGGTAGGTGTTTGGTGCCATGGAAAAGATGCTGCTTGGGACACCTGCATCCCATATTCCAGCATCTGGCTTCAAGTTTTGGTACCACTCTCAATTCTAGCTTCCTGATAATGTGTACCCTGGAAGGCAGCAGGTGATGGCTCAAGTAGTTGGGTACCTGCCAATCACAAGAGAGATGCAGATTGAGTATTTGGCCTGGTGTAGCACCAGCTGTTGCAGGCATTTGAGGAGTGAATAAGCAGATGGGAGATCTTCTCTGTCTTTGTCTTCATCTGTCATCTGTCTTTCAGATAAATAAAAGTTTAAAAAATACTGCCATACGTGCTAGTGTTTTGGCATAACAGGCTAAGCTGACACCTGTTAAGCTGGCACCAGTTCAAGCCCTGACTGTTCCATTTCCAATTCAACTCCCTGCTAATATGCCTGGGAAAGCAGCAAAATATTGCCTGGTCACCACGTGGGAAACCTGGAAGAAGCTCCTGGCTCCTGACTTCAGTCCACCTTAGCCCTGGGAGTTGTAGTCATTTGTGGAGTGAAGACCTCTCTCTCTTTCTCTCTCTCTCCCTCCTTTCCTCCCTCTCTCCCTTTGTAACTCTGCCTTTCAAATAAAATAAAGTCTCTTAAAAATACTTCTATTATGTTTAATTTCAAGATATTAACATCATTAAATGTGGAGTTGACAGTATATCATTATATAGCCATCTCACTAAACAGATATCAAGAGTAAAATAATAGTGAGATAAAGTTAAAATATTTATGTAGTTTTGAGAATCCACAAACTTTAATTACAATTTAGTTAGTCTAAGTTAATACAATTAAATTTTTATTAATTTTTGTGTTCAAAAAATTGTTCTGAAAACTCTTGAAAATTCAACTAGTGTCTCCATCACAGTCACAGCACAGAATCAAGTTAAGCATCACTGTGTACCACAGTGTATCGAAAAGAAAAGGCTCTTCTAAGTATATATGTCTTAATTTTTACACTTTGGTTAGTATTTGGAGGCATTAGTTTACAAAGTTTTTTTTTTTTTTTTAATAAACAGTCCTATGTTTGTATAAAAATATGACCAAAGGAATAAAATTCTCTCACAAGTCAAATCTGAAATAATGGCTCACAACTAGCACCACCTAATGGCAGGTGTTGGAATTGTGGATTCAGAGCCTATAACATTTTTTCCAGGCACTTTAAAAAAAAGGGGGCAACAATTTTGAACATAATTTCTCTATCTCTGCAGATATGACAAGAATATATCCCCTATAACTATGCTAATCTTCTCTGTATCGTTCCAATTTTAGTATATGATCTGCCAAAGCGAGCCCTATAACTAAATCAGAGTATTTTAATTTTTAGAGTATCTCAGGTAATATATTTTACTTTTCACAAGTTTTTTTGTAAATTCTAAAACTATTTACTTATTTTTATTTGAGAGACAGAGATACACATACATATACGCACAGAGAGAAAAAAAGAGGGAGAGACAGAGACAGAGACAGAGAGAGAGAGGTATCATCTGCTGGCCAGGCCAAAGCCAGGAGCCAGAATTCAATCTGGGTCTCTCATGTGGGTGGCAGAGATTCAGTCACTTGAGAGATCACCACCAGTTACACAAGAGTCTTTGTTAGCTGGAAGCTGTAGTCAGTAGCAGAGACTTAAACCAAGGAACTCACTATGGGATGTGATATCCTAACTGGTGTCTTAACTGTGAAGTCAAACTTCCACCCTAGATAACTTCAACTCAATTGTTAAACTAAACATTGAGAAGGAAAAGATTGTTATATCCTATAGTTCTGCTTCATTTAAAAATTTTACATTATATCATGAATGTTTTCAAATATATATAAATAAATAAAGGGAACAATGTGATGAACACCCATGTACCTATCATAAACTTGAACATTTTGTTCTACTTAATACCATTGGTTGAACTCTTTAATTAACACACAATTATTCTTATGTGTTTAAATTTAACTGAAAAGTGATCCCTGTTAAATATAAGAATGGCAATAAGAGAGGGAGGAGATGTACAATTTGGAAATGCTCAATCTGACTTGCCCCAATTGATAGAGTTAGAAACGTGCCAGGGGACTCCAATTCAATCCCATCAAGGTGGCATGTACCAATGCCATCTCACTAGTCAAAGTGATCAATTTCAGTTCACAATTGATCATAATGACAGGTCTAAGAGTCAAAGAGATCACATAAATAAGACTAGTGTCTGCTAATACTATCTGATAGAATTAAGAAGGAGAGAACAATCCAACATGGGACGTGGGATACACAGCAGACTCAGAATGGCAGATGCCCTAAACAGCACTCTGGCCTCAGAATCAGCCCTTAAGGCATTCGGATCTGGCTGAAGAGCCCATGAGAGTATTTCAGGCATGGAAAGCCAAGACACTCTAGCAAAACAAAACAAAACAAAACAAAACAAAACAAAAAAACAAAACAAACAAACAAACAAAAAAAAACAAAACAACACACCTATGTGAAAGATCTCTGCAAGTGAGATCCCAATGGAAAGAACGGGTCATCAAAGAAGGAGGTACCTTTCTTTGAAGGGAGGAGAGAATTTCCACTTTGACTATGACCTTGTCTAATAAGATTGGGGTTGGCGAACTCAAGCGATTTCCATAGCCTTGGCAGCTCATGACAAGAGCCTAAGGGGATTACTGATGCCATAAACAAGAGTGTCAATTTGTTAAGTCAACAACAGGAGTCACTGTGAACTTACTCCTTATGTGGTATCTCTGTCCTTAATGTGTTGTACAATGTGGATTAATGCTATAACAAGTACTCAAACACTTTGTGTTTCGGTGTGGGTGCAAACTGTTGAAATCTTTACTTAATTTATACTAAATTGATCTTCTGTATATAAAGCTAATTGAAAATGAATCTTGATGCGAATGGAGTGGGAGAGGGTCGGGAGATAGGAGGGTTGGAGGTAGGAGGGAAGTTATGGGGGGGAAGCCATTGTAATCCATAAACTGTACTTTGGAAATCTATATTTACTAAATAAAAGTTAAAAAAATAAATAAGTAACTTTAAACAAATATACATGCTGCATGTTAAGAACTTTTTAAAAACTGTTAACACTGGCTAAAATTATGTATTCAGCCTTTGTTAAATCAATCTTTTGAAATCGAACAGTGATTTAAATCATATAATCTTATAAACTACATTATTATATTCTTTCATTGAATTGTTTATACATCTTTTAATTTCTGGACTAAGAGATTAAACATTTATTTCACCACAATTAGCTATTAAAATTATAATTAAAATATCACTTGCTACATAATTAGACAAACGAGCACTCAGATACCCACTTTATAGTGTGCTTCTAACAAGATATCAATTAATTACGGGTCCATTCCAATGAAAAAAGGTAGAAAGTAAGTAAAGAATTCATTTACAATATTAATAATTCTACCTTCTTGAATTCCCTTTAAAATTTGAACAACACCATAATTAATTATTCATTAAATTAGTCAATGCAATCCAGCACGCCAAATGAATTATCAAGAATAAACTAGTATGATTTTATTACGAATGGAGAGTTATAACTTTGCTATCCTGGAGTTGTCAGAAATTTTTTAAAGATTTATTTATTTGAAGGGCAGAGTCACAGAGATAGAGAGAAATGTCTGCCAGCCACTGGTTTACTCCTTGCATGTTCTCAACAGCTAGGGATGGGCCAGGCTGAAGCCAGAAGCCAAGGGCCGGGAGCTTCATCTGGGTCTCCCACATGAGTGCAGGAACCCAAGGACTGGGCCATCTTTTGCTGCTTTCCCAGACACATTAGCAGGGAGCGTGGCCTGAAGTAGAGCAGCCAGAATGCAAATTGGGGCTCATATGTGATGCTGGCACTGCAGGTAATGGTTTAACCTGTAACGCCACGCCAGTCTCAGAAGGGATTTTGAACATGCAAATAGTAAAAGGTACTGTTTTCAAGTATAATAACATGTTAACCATTATGATATAGTAAGATATTAATTTTCAGGGCTGGTATTGTGGCAGAGCTGGTTAAACCACTGGTAACAATGCTGACATCCCATATTGGATTGCTGATTCAAGCCTCAGCTACCACTTTTCTGATCCAGTTCTCTGCTAATGTGCCTGGGAAGGCAGCAAAAGGTGGCCCAAGCACATGGACCCCTGCCACCCACTTGAGATATCCAGATGGAGTTCCTGGCTCCTGTCTGCAGCCCGGCCTGGCCCTGGCTGTTGTGGCCATTTGGGGAGTGAATCACTGGATGGAAGATCTCTCTCTTTCTCCCTCTCCCTCTCTCTCTTTCTTTCAAATAAATAAATAAATAAAATATTTTAAAAAATTAAAAAGATATGAATCTCCATAATGGTAAAATTCATCTATCTATCTATCTATCTATCTATCTATCTATCTCCTGGTAGTAGGTTAGGAAAATGTCCTTATAGTATGCTAAGCTAGATAAATAGTAAAAACATTTCAAAGGAAGTTAGAAAAGTGATCAACAAGCATAATAATGAAAATGCTCAGAATTATTAATCACTATGGAAGTGCAAATTAAAGCAGTAATGAGACATCACCTCAACAAAGTCAGAATAGTGACTGTCAGAAAAACAATAAATGCTATTGAGGATGCAGAAAAATGAGAACTCTTATAGAGGAAATCAGTATGACAAAGAGATAGCTGCACTCCCATTGTTATTGCAACACTATTGGTGACAGCCTAAATATGGAATTAACCTAGGTATCAGTTGATGAATGACTTGATACAGAAAATGTGGTATATAGACCCAATGGAATATCATTCATTCATTAAAACAAATGAAATCTTATAGTTTACAGTAACATTGATGAGCCTAGAGAACATTAGCTGAAAAGAACTAAGATGGGTGCATAGAAAGACAAATACTGTCTGCTCTCACTCATATGTGAAAGCTAAAAATAATGACTTCACTGAAGTAGAGCATATGAAAGAGGTCACCCGAGTCTAGGACAGGTAGATTGCACAGTTGATGGTGGGATGATGGAAAATGGCTACCACAATATACTTAGAAAGGCAAAATAACATCTAGTATTCTATATCACAGTAGGGGGACGACAGCTAACAACAATTACTGCCATATTTCAAGATCGCTAGAAGAGGGTTTTGAACATTTGCAACAGAAAAAATGATAAATGTTTAAAGTAATGGAAGCAATAACTACTCTGATTCGATCATTACGTACTGTATACATGTAAAGGGCCGATTCTTATTTGGAAATAGATTTTATTTTATTTTTTTGACAGGCCGAGTGGACAGTGAGAGAGAGAGACAGAGAGAAAGGTCTTCCTTTACCGTTAGTTCACCCTCCAATGGCTGCTGTGGCCAGTGCGCTGCGCTGATCCGAAGCCAGGAGCCAGGTGCTTCTCCTGGTCTCCCATGGGGTACAGGGCCCAAGGACCTGGCCCATCCTCCACTGCACTCCCGGGTCACAGCAGAGAGCTGGACTGGAAGAGGAGCAACCAGGACAGAATCTGGCACCCCAACCCGGACTAGAACCTGGGGTGCCGGCACCGCAGGTGGAGGATTAGCCAAACAAGCCACGGCACCGGCCTTGGAAATAGTTTTTATTTCAATTTAGAGAAATTTCCATTTATTTTAATGCCCGAGTATCACAAAAATTCAAAATATCCTAGTGTGTAAGTAAAAAATTATAAAACCTATTTTCACCATGCATTGATTTTAAAATTGAACACAAGAATAAAACATGTTTTGCTTTCATTAATTTTATTTCTGTAGCTAACAATGACCCTAAATTTAATAAGATAGAGCTTTATAAACCTAGTTTTAGAATGACTAAAATAAAAATCTAGTCTTACTTTTTAAAGAATACAAATAATACCAAAAGATGACCAAATATGTTACTAGAAATTTCCTTTGTATCTATGCATCTCTATTTCTTTGGTGAATATAAACTACTGCTCTTAATCTCAAAGATGCTTGGCATAACAAGAATGGAAATATGCTTGAGAAAGAGACCAGGATTCACTGCCAAGTATCTCAGAGCTGTATTATTCACACTTCAGTAATGAGAGAACTGAGGCTGAGATAAAACTCACTACGAATTCATAGTCAGGGATCAATAGAACCTTGATTCAAACTCAGGTCAATCTAATTCCAAAGCAAAACTCCTAGCACTATTCCAGAGGCACGGATTCCTGGAAAAGCTAAAATTTGTCTTTCTTTTGTCATTATTGCTTACAAAATGAGGAATACTATTGCACAATTTGCTTTTGATCTTTTGCCTTACCTCTGTCCTTGGATCAAACACTTAAAAAGACCTAAATATTTCAGAATGGGATATTGCGTACTCAGAAATGTTGACGTGGCTACTATCACTTAGCCATGAGTACTCTCCTTACAGAAAAGTTTGCGATCCTACAGCAATATAAAGCTTCTTTAGTTTTCTGATTAAAATTACTCTATATAGTGCCTCACTTATTTGCATCCAATGTGCTTTTCAGTACACAAGCATTTTCCTAGAAAGATACATTATGTTCTTCATCTTGTTCTTAGAAAATATGTGTTTATTTTTCTGATAACAGCAATAATAATTACAGTACTTTACAGTTTGATAGAACACTTATCTGGAGGATTTACAGAAGCTTCACATGTCTATTACTCAGTTCAGAGTGTTTTATTACAAATATCACAGTGGGAGTATTGGAAGTGATGTTTTCAACATTTAAATATATATCATTTTAAAAATTACATTTTCTCTTCTGCTTATAATCTATTATTCCTCTTCAAAATGATAATACTTATTTTATGTCTATCTTAGGAACACATAATAAAAATAGTAAATGTGGCTTTGCCACACTCTCATTTGAGCTAATATTGCAAATTTCTTCTTACTTCCCTTCATATTTTTTCTCTTTCTTATTAGGCTTTATTTTCTTAGTTTAACAAGTTTTATTTTCCCTTTGCTTATTATATTTCTATCCATATAAGTCAAAAAGAAATTGTTAAACTTTTTCCCTCTTATTTCCTCCTACTACATGGTTTTACCTCCTCTGTATTTTTACTTTGAACATGATTTTAACATTAGAAAGCATTGTACTCATCATGAACACACGGTCACCCACTTTCAATGGGGTCTCAATACTGATGAACAAGATCACCACTGGGGCCGGTGTTGTCATGTAGAGGAGAAAGGCAATGCTAGTGTCCCACATGAGACACAGTTTGAGACTTCACTGCTTCGATTCTCATTCAGCTTCCTGTTAATGTGCCTGGGAAAGCAGCGAAAGATGGCCCAAGTGTTGGGACCCCTGCACTCATGTGGGAGACCCAGAAGAAGCTCCTGACTCCTGGATTCAGCCTGGTCCAGCCCCAGCCAAGGCAGTCATCTAGGGAGTGAAGCAGCTTATGGAAGTTCTCTTGCTGCATCTCTCCCTCTCTCTCTGTAACTCAAATACATAAACAAATCTTAAGGAGAAGATCACTACTGTATTAAGCTTACACAGGACACCATTTTGCCCATGGGGTCCTATATGGAACTTTATCTTCTGGTTTTCTTCCAATATGAATGCTTTCTGGATTCTCTTGCAGGCTTACTCCTTACTCTTTATTAAATGTTGAAACATGTCAAGTCTGTGTATGGTCAATATTCTCTTCTGTCTACACATTCTGCTTAAGTTATTGTTTCCATTTACATATCTTTACATGTAATTTATATGTCACATTTACATTGTGGTTACAGATATGTCTCTCATTTTCTATGTGGATACCCCATAAATGTCTTAAATTTATTATTTTTAAATGTGAAATATCCCCACTTCCAAATTTGCTCCTCATTTTCTGATCACCATTTCAGTGTCATCTACTATATAGAGGAATCATCTTAGACACTTCCTTCTTTGTCAACTCCACTTTCAAACTTGGCACATATTGCTAAGAACACCACTTTCACCAACACATATTTCTGAAACATATGTTTATCTCTTTTTGAGTTGTCCTCATAAACCATGTGTCTCAATAAATCTATTCTTTGGAGTCCTAAGTGCTCTCTTTGTTTTCAGGGAGTTTCCCACCAATCCATTATCTTCAATAAACAGAATTATTATATCATGGTCTTGCTTAAAACCTTTACTGGTTTTTCACTGTACTTACACAAAATCTACAATCCCTCTTGTGACCTACAAGGATATGCAAAGCCTAATTTTTTCACACTCCACCTCTCTCATCATACACCAGACACAGGCGTTTTCTTTTAGATCCTCAAACATTCCAGGGTCTCTCCAAACATCTCAAGACATTGTTCATGTGAATCTCTAATCCTTTTTACTCAGTCCCAAGTCTCTACTTCCATCTCTCCTCACAGAGAATTCTTCTCAGCTCTGAGACTAGCGTGTCTTTGTGTTAAACTATCATAAAGATCCTTCTCATTTTCACTTAGAATATAAATATAAAATATGTGTGTGATTATTGCCTTGAATTATGCCTCTCCCATAAATTAAAATCCCTCCAAAGGCAGACACAGTGTGTGTTTTGTTATTTTCTATACAGTTCTTCGGACAGAATCAGAAGTTATTTTTATTTGCTGGCTAAACACATGAGATGAATAAAAAGGAAGAAAATGATGACACCTTAACTCATTGATGGGTGTTACGGTGTTCATCATATATACAATAAGCAGTTAATTCTTTGTAAAAGTTATTTGTTGATTAAATACTGCTGTAGATTTAGGGAAATGAGGAAAAAATGTGTTTACCTTCTTCCAGATGCCATGGTGGGTTTTTAGGATATAGAAAGAAAATATATTGTAGAGGTCTTTAAAGACCTCATGGACACATTAAAGAGATTTTTGAGTGACTCCCCAAAATTGGTAAAGAAATGAAAATAATCAGTCACTAGCAATGAACTTCATTTAAATAAAACATTGTGGAGGCTAAGGGTTTAGGTAGCCTATGATTCTTTTCTGTGCTCCACCAAGCCCAATAAAAAGAAGTTGTTTACTAAATGGTCACTTAGTTGACGAAAGTGATTTATCTCTTAGTAGAAGGCTTAAGTCACTAAATTTCAAATTTAGTGACGCATCACTAAAATTCAAATTTCTGGAGAAGAGAAAGATATATAAGTTAGGCAGAAGTACTAGGTCAAGTGCAGAATATACTGAGCCAAATAGAGTCTTAGAGTCTTTGGGAAAGATAAACTCGGTGAGAATCACTTTATATTGTCAGCCTTTTCTTTTATCATCTTTAGTTCCTAGATCTACTCTTTTATTAATTGTACTTGGAAAAATTATTCATCTTTATACCAATCTAAAATTTATTTTGTCATAGAATTTTCTCTCCTGGTTGTCACTCTCATTTATCCTCAACTCCTTTCTCATCTGCAATTAAAACTGAAATTTTTTCTGCAAAGGATTTTTGAAAGCGTCTTTATTCAGTCTAGATTTACATAGAAGTATGGGCTGTAAGACTGTGTAATGGTATGGCAGAGATTAGAAGTGGTTTTTGGAAGGGAAAATGATCACATATATGTAAACTCGCTAATTTCATTTTACTGAGCATCTACTTTCTGTTGAACAATGAGCCAAGTCATTCTATCATTCTTGAGATCACCACATGTGTGTCTGTGGATGTGTGTATAGAGTCTGGAGGAGGAAGGAAAGGGAGAAAAGGGGAGTTGAATAAGTAAGTGCAAAATAATGTGATTTGTAATATGAAGGGTATGTATTACCACAATGAAAAATAAATCATAAGTATTAATTTCCATGGTTGCTATTGCATTCTATGCAATATCATCATCTTAACTCTACAAATGGCACTATTAAGCAGAGCTCATTACTACTCATTAATATAAATACAGATTAGGGTCAGCAATTGAAATCCATGGACTTATCTTTTTTATTGTGGAAAATATACAAAATTTACTGCTTTTGCCACATGAAGTTTACAGTTCAATGGCGCCGAATGTATTCAGTGTTGTGAAACCATCACCATTTGACCTACATAGGCTAAATACTCTCTGGATCTTTATAGAGTAAGTTTGCTAATTCTTTTTATAGAAAATTGGGATACAAATTCCTTGCTTTCATAGACACATAGGTTATCCAAGAGTTAAAAGATCTTTCACATGAAGAAAAATAAAAGAGGATAACTTTGTATGAATGTCACAGAAGTTACAACCTCAAATGAAGTTAATCCAATACAATACACAGACTCAATTATAGCAGCTAAATCGTGCTTCATTATCATGAATCAGAGTTATATCGCAACATTAGATATCAGATGTAAAAGTCACATAAAAATTTTCCATATCATTGCAAGGTTGTATGCTTAGTTTTCTTAGAGAAGACAGAGAAGTCTGAGTCTAGGAACCTTGAGTCTAGGAACCTAAGACTGAACTATGTAACTGCCAAATAATTTAGCCTCCAAATACTTAACTATAAAATAAACCAGAGCCATGTGTTTGTAAGACTGAAAACATACTTTCTTGGAATGCTAAACATCAGGGTAAATATTCCTTTTCACTGGTTTGACCAGACATAGGTAGGATCATAAAAGAGTACAACTTACATAAACAGAAAAATAAATGATTCAGAAACAGGTCTCCGGTACCAAATAGCTAAAATAATTCAATGGAATTATTAAACTGCACTGCAAATTGTATACTCAAAGAGCATCACATTAGATATAAATTATAATTTATTTTAAGTGATTACAGACAGAAATAGCTGGAAACTAAAAGCATATGTACATTAATGATATTAAAGATAATTTAGGATACACCTGGAATAACATAATAAACCTGTTTGTTTTGCTAATATAGCTTCTCTTAGTGTTTAAATGGCTGATACTTAACAGAAACATTCAATCTTGGGACTCTAAAACATCATATGATTAAAGTTGTGACCAGGATTATAGCATAATGGGTTAAGTCACTAGACTCTAGAATCCCATATGAGTGCTAGTTTGTGTCCTGGCTGGTTCTGCTTCCCATCCAGCTCTCTTCCAATGTGCCTAGAAAAGCAGTGGAAGATGGTCCAAGTACTTGAGCCCCTGCAACCATGACGGAGACCTTGATGAAGCTCCTGGCTGCTGGCTTTGGCCTAGCCCAGCTCTGGTCATTGCAGCCATTTGGGGCATGAATCAGTGGATGGAAAATATTTCTAACTCTGCTTGTCAAATAAATAAATAAATCTTAAAACAATAAAATAAAATTGTACTGACTCAGATTTTACCTAGACATATCATTAATGACTGATCTTATCAGATCTCACCTCAGTATCAAATGTGTTTATTTTGAGGAGATTTTACATTCAGTATGTTTACATGCTAATTTTAAATCTAAATAATCATATGTATAATGTATTCTAATGCAAATATTTCATACTGTGCAATTTATTTTAATATTAAAAGTTTTCTGACTATATGCATTATTCATAAGTGAAATGTATTTTCTTTAAATATATGAAATAATACTTATATTTCATTTTCTTTATACTCACTTTAATAGGATTTTGTTATTGTGTTAATTTACATTCATGATGAATACAGTGTAAATGAAACACAGAGTAACATGGAATATTGTAATACTATGAACTTGAACAACTAATCAGCAGGTTTCTATTGAACATCCATCATGTTCTTTGTGACAGAGTTTTAAAGAAAATACTAGTACTCTGGCCTCATATATTATTATAAATTAAAACTCTACTATGCTTTGGATGCTAAGAATATTCTTTATCATTGACACATAAAAGCTTATGATGTAATTTATATGTTGAGAAATGGCCACAAGTATTACAATAGGAAATACTGTAAGTAAGTAGAAGGTAATGCTCCAAGTATTCAAAGGAAGTAGAGATTCATTCCTGATAAATTGATCAAGGAAAACCTGACGGACAAGGTAGCATCTGAACAGGACACTGAGGGGTCATTTATATAATTATATATATATACACACACATAATTTTTCTTCTTTAATATCTATTATTCTATTATATGGTGGAGGAAATTCATGCTTACTGAATATCCCAATATTTCATTCTGTTTACCATAACTTCTTGAAGTTGCATTAGGACCAATGTGGCTGAATCCTGGGAAATAGGAATATGTGGAAAGTTATACATCACTTTTGGTTTGAGGCACTTAACAGTCAGTGTCCATTTCTCAGTATGCCTTTGTCAGTGATTCTGAAATTCCCATGTTGATAGACTCTTGAGATGGAGGCAGGCTAGGACTCAGAGTAACTGGAAAATGGCCACTTTTATATCAGACTTTATATGAGCAAGAAATATAGAAATTTAAAAGATCACTTGTGGGGACACTTAGAATTCTTCTGAATACCTCCCTCTACATTTTGATTAATGGTACTGAACTTTTCCTTTTGTAGAATTACTCTTCCCTAATATCAGATCTGAGGGGAACTTTAATACCACTGCAAACATTGTAAAGGAGTAGGACAATGACATAATTTAAGACAATTAGATTAAGGGGTTTGAGCTAGAGTTGATAATTCAAAACATAATTATGTATAGATATATATAGACATAAAATTGTACATTTCCATGGTAGAATGTGAAATATCAATGCACGTGTACAATGTGCAATGATCAGATCAGGATAATTAACATACCCATCACTTCAAATGTTTATCACTTCTTTGTTTTGGGAACATTAAAAAATCTACTCGACTAGCTATTTTGAGATATACAATCAATTTTTCCCATTAGTATCCTACTAGCTATAGAACACTATAATTCTTCTTATTCAACTGTACTCCTGCACCCACATTAATGATTCTGCCTCCATTACTTCCTTCCTCCTACCCTTTGCAGACTCTAGTAATCAATTTTCTACCCTCTACTTCCACGAAATATACTTTTCAAGTGTTCATATGTGAGAACATATTATAATTGTTTCCACCCTTGACTTATTTCACTTAACATAACATCCTCCTGGATAATCCCATGTCACTGTAATGACAGGATTTTATTATTCTTATAGCTGAATATTATACACTGTATATGTAACCATATTTTCTTTATCCATTTATTTATCAATTGTCATCTAGGTTAATTCCATATCATGGCTATTGTGAATAGTGCTTCAATATAAATGAGTGTACATGTATCTCTTTGACATACTTATTTCCTTCCATTTGGATGTATAGCCATAGTGGGATTAATGGATCATATGGTAGTTCTATTTCTAGGTTTTGTGGAATGCACTAATTTACATTGCAATCAAGAGAAACAAGGACAGTGGGCTCAAAGTTAAGAAATTTTGATGGCAGTACTGACAACAATGACTTTCTTTGAGCTCTTGAGTTCTCAGTACTGTCATTCCTGGACCACAAGGACCTTCTTTTCCTTCATTTATGTAAACCATCTAATATATTGCTCTCTAATAGAAAATACCATTTCATTTAAACTAAATGAAGATTGTTTCTGTTTCTTATAATCAAAACCTCCATGGAGATATGTGGGGAGAATTTTATTGACTGATTAAGAGTTGTGGGGCTTGTCCTTTTTGAATTATTTATTTAAGAGACACGCAGAGAGAACAAGACACACACGCAGAGAGAGAGAGAGAGAGAGAGAGAGAATATGCACTCCCATCCACTTGTGCTGCCATCCACTGGTTCACTCCCCATATGCCAACAATGCCTCCAGTTGGTGAATTCAGGAGCAGGGAACTCAATCCAGGTCTCCCATGGCAGCAGCAGGAACTCAACTACTTGTGCCATTGCTGCTACCTACCAGGGTAGGTAGGTGCAGGGTGCACATGAGCAGGAAGCCTTGGTCAGGAGCCAGAGTCAAGAATTGAACCTAGGCCCTCTGATGTGGAATGTCCTAAAAAGCAGCTTAACCACTAGGCCAAACACCTGCCATTTGGGAGTATTTTTACATGTGAAATGACAGTCTGAAACAGGATACAACAAGGAGATTTTAGATAACATAAATCCAGTTTTCTGTAGAGTTGCTTGAAGATGCAAGTTGGAGAAGCTAAGATAGGGTCGCAAATAACAGACTATGAATTTTGAATGTTAGCCTCTAGGCTAGGGGTTATAAAATCAAATGCCTTCAGGGGACATGTGGGACACATAAAATTGTAAAGCTTTACAAGGTATAAGGCAATAAGTGCTAAACTTATTGTGTTGACCAGTCCAATTCTTGCCCTGTTTCATTGCTTTTAAAGCTCCCTGCAGGCCAAAGAAAACAACCCAGCAAAATATATCCTCCAGCTCTCTTGTCTCCAGGGGCTAACAGTTTGAAAGTGAAGCTATCAATAGAGAACCACAGAAGATTCCTGTGCTAGTGAATATGAAGCTGGAAACACTGCTTTAGAAATATTAACTTGTTAAAAAAAAAAAGACAAGGATTTGGGTGGATAAAGATCTGTTACAAGGAATCAATTAACTTGACATTCATGTCAAAAAGAATGAAAAGAAAGCGAGGGTATGAAAATAGTTGTAAAGGAAGAATATACAGAACCTGGTCAATTCTGAAACTGGAATAAAAATCCAGGAAAGTATAAACAGAGAACAAACATGCTTTTGTCTGAGGGCCATAAAGGAATAATAGTGGTATGCTTATTGAATTGGGAAATCTAATTAAGGCCTGGTTTTGGGGGATGAAATTGGTGGTGCTATTGACTTGGTAAATTTAAGTGGACTCTAAAGAACTGTGAGGTTTTAAAATTGTTTATATTATAAATAACAGCACTAACATCCCAAAACAATAAATTATAAAAATGTTACCCATAGGAATTATGCACTTTTCTTAATGGCTGGCTGCCCCAGGAACATGAGAACATGAGTGAGCTCAAGAGATTAAGTTTGTGATCTTTTGGGGGAGGTTCTTAAGTGATGCAGGGAACAGAGCAGAAAAACACTGGAGTTGTATACAGTTTCAGGAGAAATTATTTTAAATAATTATAAATTATAACAAATTATAAAATTTGAATATAATATTTTGAAGAAAATTTTCCTATACCCAGAAAGTAAATCATATTTTTTTAGGTAATCATGAAAGTATGCACATACAACTGATTACAAGTAAAGCAAGAATTGCTTAAACTCCAGAGTTATTTGAAATCTAAGGACGGGTCCTAACATAATACCATCTTTCACCATATAATATAAAGCTGAGAACTAGCATCAGAATCAAATTGGGATGTTTAATTGCTTTATTTAATGTATGTACTTACACAGCAATCATATTCTCCACAAAATGAAAGTTGGTAGCTTGTTAGTGAAAGAAGACAGAGTGAATAGCTGCATACTTGTGATTCTACTTTAACAGAATTCTAGAAAATGCAAACTAATCTATAGTGTCAGATAGCAGATTAGTGGTTGCCCGGGGATGAGGGGAGGGGGAAGGGGTTTTATTACCAAGAGATGATTTCTGCAGATGATAGATATGCTCATTATCTTGCTTGTGGCAATGGTTTCACTGTGTATACATATATCAAAACTTGTCAAATTTTATTCTTTAACCATGCACAGCTTATTGTACATCACCTATACCTCAGTAAATCTATTAAATAGGGGCTGGCATTGTGGTGCAGTGGCTTAAGTTCCTGCATGCAATGCCGGCACCCCATTTGAGCACCAGTTCAAGTCCCAGCTGCCCTACTTCCCGTCTGGCTCCTTGCTAATGCACCTAGGAAAGCAGTGGAGGATGGCCCAAGTACTTGGGCCCCTGCACCCACGTAGGAGACTCAGAAGTAGTTGCAGACTCCTAGATTTGGCTTTACCCAGCCTTGGCTTTTGGGACCATTTGGAAAGTAAACCAGCAGATGGAAGATCCTTTTCTCTCTCTCTCTCTTACCTTTTAAAATTCATAAAATAAATATTTAAAATAAATCTTTTATAGAAAGTGGCTAGCTTGGCTATAACATTGCCTCAATGTACTACTAGCTACAAAAATATTACTTAAAAACAATATAGAGCCTCCATCAAAAGTAAATTACCACTGTGGTAGATACTGTGGTATGTAAGCCAGATTCACCAATTACAAAGGAAGCATTCATTCTCCCAGTTGCTTGGAGTATTATCTAATAACAACTCACAGCTAAGTCCTTCCTAGAAACTGCCCTTAGCAGACAAGGATTTCTTTGCCCAAGGTCACGTGGCCAGGATGAGGATAGTTGGTAGGCTCAAATCTAATGACTGGTGGATTTGATTTATAACGGCCCATTCTACCTTGTCTCACCTAGGGATGCTATAAATGATCATTCCACTACCACACTGGACCAGCAAATGTCCCTCTACTAACTGTATCTTCATACAGATCCCCTATTTGTCTAATTGTTATACCTTTATTCTCTCTCAGCTATTCTTTTATTATTATTATTAATTTGACAGAGTTAGTGAGAGAGAGAGAGAGAGAGAGAGAGAGAAAGGTCTTCCTTCTGTTGGTTCTCCCCCCAAATGGCCGCTATGGCCAGCACTGCACCGATCCGAAACCAGGAGCCAGGTGCTTCTTCCTGGTCTCCCATGTGGGTGCAGGGGCCCAAGCGCTTGGGCCATCCTCCACTGCCCTCCAGGGCCACAGCAGAGAGCTGGACTGGAAGAGGAGCAACCAGGACTAGAACCCGGAGCCCATATGGGATGGGGCGCCACAGGCGGAGGATTAACCAAGTGAGCCATGGCGCCGGCCCCTCAGCTATTTTTCTTGTTTTTTTTTTTTTTTTTTTTTTTTTTTTTTTTTTTTTTTTTTTTAATTTTTGACAGGAGAATGGACAGAGAGAGAGACAGAGAGAAAGGTCTTCCTTTGCCATTGGTTTACCCTCCAATGGCCACTGCAGCCGGCGCACCACGCTGATCCAAAGCCAGGAACCAAGTGCTTCTCCTGGTCTCCCATGCGGGTGCAGGGTCCAAGCACTTGGGCCATCCTCCACCGCACTCCCTGGCCACAGCAGAGAGCTGGCCTGCAAGAGGGGCAACTTGGACAGAATCCGGCGCCCCGACAGGGACTAGAACCCGGTGTACCGGCACCGCAAAGCAGAGGATTAGCCTGCTGAGCCACGGCGAGCTATTTTTAAGAGCAGTCACCAATAAACCATCTGTAATCAAATCTCTTTCTCAGAGTATGTTTCTTGGGGAATTCTAAGACAAAAATTGAATATAATATGCTAAAGCTGTTTGAATGAAGAAAATAGAAGTATATATCTTAAATAATTATCCAAACAACATTATGACAATTTATATCAATATTTGTAGAGATTCATTGTATAAAATCACAGTTTTTTTTGCTGCTGTTGATTTTTTAAATTTTTTAATTTTTTTTTTTGACAGGCAGAGTGGACAGTGAGAGAGAGAGACAGAAAGAAAGGTCTTCCTTTTCCCGTTGGTTCACCCTCCAATGGCCGCCACGTCTGGCTCACTGTGGTCGGTGCACAGTGCTGATCCGAAGGCAGGAGCCAGGTGCTTCTCCTGGTCTCCCATGCAGGTGCAGGGCCCAAGGACTTGGGCCATCCTCCACTGCCTTCCCGGGCACAGCAGAGAGCTGCACTGGAAGAGGAGCAACCGGGACAGAATCCGGCGCCCCGACCGGGACTAGAACCCAGTGTGCCAGCAACGCAGGCGGAGGATTAGCCTAGTGAGCCATGGCGCCGGCCACTGCTGTTGAATACTGAAGCTTCAGCTTGTTCTGGATTTTTGGTGAGAATATATAGGACACATTCTTTAAAGAAAACTCAACAAGGATACGGTGAACATCAGCATATGGTAACAGAATCTTTGTAGAATATCAACTATTGGGGATGCCGTCATGTCTTGGAAGAACAACTGTCATTCAACTTTTTGTACATTAAGGCGCAGTACTTTGTTATCAGTCCTACTAGATTCATCCACTGTGTCAAATAATATGAAGACATGCCAATAACAATTATATTTTACTACTATTTCCTTCAATAACTTAGGAAACTTTGGTCTCTTAATTTGAAAACGAATTAAACGGCATCATTAACATTATGGGATTAATGACACTGACTTCTTTGAGGGAGTCATTTTTTACTTTCCTTTGGATGAGAGAAGTATTTTCCATGAAATCTTCAATCATTTTTCACTACCTAGAGACATGTAACACACGTTTTAGCTCTGGAAGACCAAAGAAAGAAGAGAAAAATGTCCTCTACTGGAAGTTCATTCAAGACACTGGAACAGACATCTTCCATCTAATGATACACACTTGAAAACAAGGTCCTTTAACTACAATAATTATTTTCTCCTTCTACTAACTCTCATCTATCCCTCAGGTGCTGATTTAAAAAAATGTTTCATATATTTGGTATTCAAAGGAAGAAATGTAAATGCAGCTCATTTCCAACATCTTCATATGATCCAAGAGACTACTGCTTTCAGCACCATGAACAGAGATTGAAAACCAAATGTGTTTAGGATTTTTAAATGTAGAATGACAATCTATGTATGTTAAAAGGAGTATAACCACTTTGTTTTACTTTTTAAGTTAATTTATCAAGCTTAAATCCATTTGCTTTCACTTTTTTACCCTTATATATTATCTTATTAATAAACATTATTAATGTGAAATAAGTATTTTAAGTTCTTTACACTGAGCTTCTTATTTTATTTTTGTCATTCTATTTCATTTTATTTGAGAGGAAGTTTCTATCTGCTAGCTCTCTTCTCAAATGTCCAAAGCTGGACTCAATGTAGGTTTCTCAAAAGAGTGGTAGGGACTCAAGTATTTGAGACATCACCTGCAGCCTCCCAGGTTGCACATTAGTAGAAATCTGGAATCAAGAAAGGATCCAGGACTTGAAGCCACACACTCCAATATGGTATGCTGGTGTCCCAAGTGGCAGCCCAACAAATGCCCACCCCCATTTGTAGTTTCTGATCTAAAGACTTAGACATCATGGGATGAAATGTCATCATGAACATCGTTTAAAGCTACTTTATGGAAAACAGTTTATGTTTAATATATTTTCAATCTTAACTTATACCCTATGAGAATTTTTAGCAAATATCATTGGTAGAAGCATCCTTCATACATAAAATTCCTTCATGCAGAAAAAAAAAAGTCGTACATAAAATATCTGATTTTATAGCCATAGATAAGATTAATAAAGTCAGTCTTCATAGTAGCTATGTTTCCTGTGCATTTTCCTTACCTACAATTACAATTTCAAGAAGACACTGTCCAGACAATGGTTGTATGATGAAATAATTACAACTATAACTTTATTATAATAATGATTGGTTATCCCTTTCATGATTGGTATTAGTCACCAAAACCAAAGTAACTATGAAGCTGTACATAGAACAATGAAAACCTAAATGTTCCCCCACGTTGTGATCTATTTCTTGCTATAATCGGAACTCTGAAAACAAATGGGACTTAAAGTAAATCCTGTGCTTTTCAAGTTGTCATGGCGGGGTACTGGGAAAAGTTTTCAATTAGCAATAATCACGCCTCAGATAAACCTCATTGGCTACTATACTGCCACTGCGCAAAGCTAATCCTGTGCTTTTAAACTCAATCTACAACTTCCTTTGTGACCCTTGAAACATTACCATTAGAAAAGTTCTAGCTTTCCAAATGCCTCAGAATTTTAAAAATGTTTATTTATTTATAAGGTGCAGAGAGAGAGAGAGAGAGAGAGAGAAATTTTCCATCTGCTACTTTACTCCCCAAATGCCCACAACAGCGAAAGCTAGGACATGCCAAAGCCAGGAGCCTGGAATTCCACCAGGGTGCCCATGTGGGTGGCAGGATCTCAACTACTTGAGCCATCATCTACTGCCTCCCATGACATATATTAGCAGGAAGCTCTACTGGAAATGAAGTAGCTGGGACTTGAACAATGCACTCCAATGTGGAATGAAGATATCCCAAGTGGTGGCTTAACCCACAAAGCTACAATGTCTGCCCCTTAAAGCATTAGAATAGCAACTAATTTTTCTTAAGAAAAAGAGCAAAGCAAAATAAAAACCTTCACACAATCTTCAGTTCTATTTCTTCTGAGTAAAGGAAGGATTTTCACCGAGCTTAATTTATGTCATGATTCTGTGTTCGTCAACCTTAAAATAATTCAAGCTTTGCTCATGTCTCCATAAAATTTCCTTTTTCATATATTTCAAAAGCTTTGGTATCTGTTGTTCTGTCACCTAGGTAAGTCCTCTAGATCACTAATCATTGTTAAGACTCTTCATGTCATCATTCACAAAGCAAAAGATTTTCATGTGGCAAAGAATTCTGATTCTGAGGTAACATTAACTAATGAGTAAAATTTGTTTTCATTCATCTTCAATGAGAATTAATTCATTTTTGCCTCTTGTAGAAATTTCCCTAGAATCTTTTTTTTTTTGATCTGCTACTACTTTAACTTTGAAAATGTTAGAACCGAGTAATAAAGGTCTAACCAATACCATGCATGGAGTCTGCTAATCAAAGCAATTTATTGAAGCCTTCAGGAAGTTTATGGTCATAGGAAGGTAATCACACTCCTAATTTTTCCTTTGAAATTAAAAAGCAATAATGTGGCAAATTTGCAAAAGATACAGAATAAACTAGGCACATAAGTACTCTTAAAATTAATATTTTAAAGACATTTTCAAATAGCTTCTTTATTGGTGGTAGAAAAACATAAATTCAAGTTTTATGTTCTATTCAATAATTTGACTTAAGTAGGATGTATCCATGACCTTTAATTTCTAGTTCTACTTGTATCACTCATTGTAGTGAACTTCAATAGCAAACAATATCTAAGCCCCTTTAAAACTGTAAAGTAAAACTCCATCTTTCAAACAGTGGAGTACATGAAAACAACAAAGGTAAACCCCAGTAAACAACTGAACAACTGAGTCAATAAGGAACAAAAGACAGAACCACATAAAGTATCACAATAAACAAATAGGATAAGGCAAGATCAAGAAGTCAGGAGTTACAACAAAAGCACAAACAGCCTGGAGTGTGAACAATGCAATAGCAAAGTGCAGTGGTCCTAGGTAGGGGAATAAGGTATCTCTGCCGCTCTGTATCAGATCCCCTTGGAGCTTCACCCGTTCTCTTGGGTCTTTGACAGACCAGTGTGCTCTGGCTTATGTCCAAAAACCATTTACTCCTTGTTTTAATCTGAAGGTTAATTTTGGAACATATAAAGCAGATATTCCATATGCAAGACAAGCTGGAAGTACTTGCAGAAAGAAATTGATACCTTGATACCATGAGCAGCCCTTTAAAAAAGTAATAATAGCCATTGGAGTACACACACCACAGCCCTTGGCCCTTGTTGAGAGGCATATATTGCATGTTTTTCTTGAAGCTTTCCATGGATTCCCCCTTCAGTGGCAGCCAACTTCATTAAGTACGCTTTGCAGACCACTTTCTCTTCCCTCTTTCACAACTCCACTACCCTTCTTGAGACCACTGCCCAAGTCAACTATCTGAATTCCTTGTCTCAGGATATGCTTACAGAAAAATCAAAACCAAGACACTACTGCTCCAAGAATGTTCAATTTTATATCCAAAATCTAGCTTTAAGCATAAGTAATTTAATCTATTGATAGAGTTAAGGAAAAAAAAACATTTAACTGGCCTGGAAAATCCATTCATACTTTCAAAGAATCAAGCATGTACTCCTATTTCAATAGAGAGTGTTTATAATAGAATACACAAAAACCCAGTAGAAGGAGAGAGTACTCAGTGACATTTTCTATAATAATTAATGATATGGATTACAGAACATGAGTTTAAGATACCCATAAATATTAATATGAATAATTAAATGAAATAATCTCAGAATAAAAATAGTTATTACCAGAAGGTTGTATCTACTCAGAAACAGTTTTCATTTTGTTTTGTTTTTTTTTTTTTCATTATCTTAAGTAACTGAGACATAAATTTGCTGGAGTCATTTCATTGTCATTGAATCCTGTGGATTTTTCTGTTAGTTGTGAGAAAAGAATGTTTCCCTTTTGGAGACATTGGCTTAGATTAGAAAAACGCTTTATTATGTGTATTGCAAAGCTATTTATTTACCACAGCTAGACAGAGACTCCCTCTTTGTCATACAGCTGCTTGTTTTTAAACAAATTTTGCTAAGAGACATAAACCAGATGGCCTTCTTCAAGGGTATACCATGAGCCATGATAGTCAGCTTATGGTAGTTTTAAGTAGCAGACAGCTGGGTACGGAAAGTCATGATGCATTGCAGAAACACAAGAGTGTGCTGAGCACAAAGAGACTCTCGAGTCAGTATATGCAGTTGCGATTTAAGGTTTGTTTCAATATTCGATTTTTTTCAGAGAGCTTTAAATTTCTACATGATAAAATTACAGGTAGTTTGATAAAATAAGGATATTCTGACACTAAATTAAAGAGAAAACTTGTGGAGAAATGGATTCCAAATACATTTCCAAGTGGAACAACAAGCAGCAGATTGGGCTTTCTCACACACTTGTGTTCCAACAAAAATGTTCAGCTAGGAATAGGCATTGGGCCTACTGGTTAGGATACCAGTTAGGAAGCCCAGATCCCATACCACAAAACCTGGGTTCACTATGAGATCTCGTTCCTGACTCTAGTTTCCTGCTATTGCAGATCTTGGGAGGCAGTGGTGATGGCTCAAGTAAATGGTTTCTTGTCAGTCACAGGGGAGACTTGGATTACTTTTCCAGCTGCTGGCTTTTGCCAAGCCTGCTCCCAATCACTGGGCATTTGGAAAGTGAACTGGAAGATGGGAGCTCTCTGTCTCTCAGGCTCTATATCTCTGTCTCTATAACTCTTCTACGAACGCATTTTTAAAAATTGTAATGGTCAATTCTATTGTGCATTAGTATTATACCTCCACACCCTTGCTATGACTTCACAGTGAGCAGAGCATACTGCTTTGCCCCTTGACTTTGACGACTAATGCAATGAGATATACTTGCATTGACTACCAAATGTGAATCATCATGTATTGCTGCTTGCCTGTCTGAGAGCCTGGGAACTCTACCATGGGAGAATATGCCCTTACAACCTGGTATCCAGAGACGCACCAATCAGACGTATTCAGCTAACCTACCATTCCAGAGGCTGAAGAAGAGTTGATTCTGAGTAGTCTTGTGCACATGGAGATAATTATCTATTGTTATTTTGGGGTGTATTTGCTATACGGAATTATGATCAACACTGGCAGACTTTGGTAAAGTACTACAGACACCCACCCTGGAACATTTTCACATTACTGGGAAATAGTGGAAAAGGGATAAGAAAAAAAATGACAGTTGGCATCTACATCCTAGTCAGGGTGCTACTATTTTAGGGAAAGTACCCATAAGGATTATAGAATTATATCTGTTTCTCCTCAAAGTCCTTTAAAACAAAAGGCACAGAGTGAGTATCTTTAGTTTTCAAGTGGTAGGGTAAATTTTCGAATGTTAGAGAAAGACAAATGAAGGAAAGGAAAAAATAAACCATTTCCAGATAAACTAAGAGGAAAAAACACACCTTTGATGAAAAAAAAATATTAGTTTAATTTTATTCAAATATTCAAATTATTCAAAGGCTGAGAATTTTTTAAATTTCCATTTAAACTGTCATTTTTATAAGGATCTAACTATCCTAGGAAACCACAAAGTATATTTAAGAACTTGTTGTTTCAAGCAGAAAGCTCTCAAAAATCACATCTTTGGCTTGCAACGGGCCATTTTCCCTTGAGGTAACTGACGTTTTCAAGAGAAATTTGAGACTGTCCATGGATAAACTAAAACTAATAAGAAAATAATTCTTGTGAAAATTGCCTCAGAGGCAAGAATTTGCAAGTCTCAGTGTAAACCGATTTTTTTCAAGTGTTAGAACTTTGTAATCACAACAAATTTCCCCCCAGAATAGAAGTTAAAACAAGCAAGCAAGCAAAAACCTTCCACCAGAAATGTGCGTCGACTTTAGGGGCTAACAGGTATATTTTTCTGAGACACTATTTATATCTGACAAGTGATATAATTTGAAGAACATAACAAGGTCCCAGATATTGCTAGTTTCATATCTAAAAGTCATAATTTGTCCTTATTAAAGCAAAATGACAGTAAGTATGTGGAGATTTACTTTACAGTAATATTTTTTGGATTTGATGGAAATGTAGTTCCTGTTAACTGAGGAGTTTCTTAACATGTTTTTGGTTTAATATTTATCTGTTTCTTTGAAAGGCAGAGTTACAGAGAGAAGGAGAGACAGAGAGATAGATACAGAGAGATGGGAGGGAGGGTGAGAGGGAGGGGGAAGATAGAGAAAGATATTTCTTCCATCCTCTGGTTCATTCACCAAATGGCTGCAATTGTCAGTGCTGCGCCAAGCTGAAGACAGGAGCCAGAATTTTCATCATGGTCTCCTGTGTGGGTGGCAGGATCCCAAGCTCTTGGACCATCTTCTGCTGCTTTTCCAGGTGCATTAGTAGGGAACTGGATTGAAAGTGAGTGGCTGGACTTGAACTGGTGCCCATACGGGATGTTATGGAAGCTTAACCTGCTGCGCCACAGCATCAACCCTTGAAGAAGTTTCTTAAGAAATTTATTCATTCCAATCTATTACAACTTTTGAGTGTGGTTTATCATGTACATTTAATGGCTCATCAATAAAAAAAATAACATGTATTGAGAAGCTACCATGGAATCACATTGTATTTGGTTCAGTGGTGACAAAAGGTGCATGGTATAGTCTATTTAGTAAACACAAAACTTCTATTGAATTAGAGAGATTTGTACATATCTGCATAGATAAGATTATAACAGAGAAATATATGAACAGAGTTATAAGAATCTAGTAAATGGAATCATTAAAACCATGAAGGATTCCAAGTGGTGATATTTGCATTGGGTCTTGAACAAGGAGTAGAATTTTGCTAAGGAACAAGTCAGAGATCCTCAAGTACTTCAAAAGATCCTTTACCACTTGGCTTGCCAGGCATCTTATTTTATCACAATCCATTTCTTCTGATATTGAACGTGAAAACACCACCGTCTGAATTTTAAACATCTTTTTAGGCACTGTGGTTTAAGATACAAGAGCTCTTAAAAAGTTTTTATGTGTATCCGCATTGCTGCTACTAAAAAATAACATGTGGAAAGAAGAACCTAATCCTTAAGCTTAAGAAATCCTATGCAAAATGCCTTGGAAGAAAGGGGTGAAGCAGATGAGAGTTCATAACTCAAGTAAAATTTAGGCTCTGGCATACATTTCTTGTTTAAATTATTTATTCTCTCTAAACCTCAATTTTTTCATCTGTAAAATAAGACTTCCCTGAAAATGCAATGATAGGTGTAAGTGACTCCATGCCTGGCAAAGAGGTGCTGCTAAAAAGGAAGCCCTTTTATCTTATGCAAAGGCCATCTTCCATGGCCGGGAAAGGTAAGGAATGCTCTGAAGTTTCAGTGCATTTTCATAATTTTACCTTTAGGCTTAGATCATTGTTTTAAAGTATTTATTTGAGGGGTTAGGAAGCCAAAGTTACTGATCAAATTTCAATAATTTACAATTCAACTTCTGAAAAAAAAAAAAAAAAGAAGCAGCATTAGCTCCTGTAAGCAAGCAAGGAACTTGCAAGTACTTTAAGAAGTTCACGGAAAGGTGCAAGTGAAACAAAAGTGTAGGGGCAAGTGTTTGGTCTAGCAGTTAAGACATTACTTAAGATGCTTACTTTCCATGTCAGAATGCCTGGGTTAGATTCCCAACTCGCTTCCAATTCCAAGTGTCAAGCCAGTGCAGACACTGGCAGGTAGGCAGTGATGGCTCAAAGGAGATCTGGGTTGCATTTCTGGCTTCTGGCTTTAGCCACGGCCCTGCCCTTGTCATTGCAGTCATTTGGGGAGTGAATTCATAAATGTTAGCTGTGGATGTCATTTTCTCTTTTTTTTTCTCTCTCTTAAAAAGAGGTAAGTTTAATTTGGTGCAAAATATTTGGAAATTAATGTTTTTTTTCATAATACACATTTATCAGGAACATTTTGAAGATCCCTTGTATAATGTGGCAGTACCTAGGAAACTTCTTAACTTTAAAAGACAATTGGTATGTAAAATCTGTCCCTTCTCATCTTCTGCCATCTCCTTCTTGGAATGTAGAGGGGCAAGAGCTGCATCTTGCAACATGTGGATGAGGGTCCACCATATAATGATAGCTGGGTTGAAAGCAAGAATGAACAGAGCCACTGTAATCACGCCTTTGCTACTCCCAAGCTATTTCAGGAAAAAGAAATACACTTCTGTCTTAGTGAAGGCATTGCTATCTTACTCTCAGCTAAAAAAGCACATTAAAACTGGCAAAGTAGAGTTTTTGGGAAAATTACACTTAGCACAGTTTTGTTTTACAGTAATTTTTCTTTAAAAACTCAGCTACTCTAGGTAGAAGAGAAAAATTTAGATTTAGAGAAGGGTTATGTGTGACCTGACAAAGCTAAGAATCAGACTAAGTAGTCAAATGGAGGTTTTATCTCCAAAATCAGGCCAGTCCTATAGATACAAAATCTGTTTCTATGTTAGAGTCCTTCTCCTTTGACAATAATAAACAAACAAGCTTATTTAGGATAACAAGTAAATATAGTCCCCTTGTACAGTGAAGAACTAAAATGGTCTGGCGAAGCATGGAAATGCATGTTTATAACCACCCTGGGAAACAAAAAGGTTCAATTACTTTGAGAAAAACATTCAGGATATTGATCTACGGTTAACTCTGAGATTATGTGATTTTTATATCCAGTCAATTTCATATCTGAAGCAAGTTTTAAACTAAACTCTATCTGAACTTAAAGACTTATAAGAATCTGAGAATGTTGAAGATATAAGGCAGACGATCCTGTACGAAGTGGTGATCATAAAAAGCAAATCACTCTGCAACTCTTGAGTGTTTTGAACTACCAATAGGAACATGAGAAGATAAGCTGATGGGCAGAAACAAACTTCTATTTCATGCACTTTTAATTTGAAATTTCACCAAGTAAGTATAACAGATCTCCATAACTTAATTCTTTCATCACCCACTTGCAACAAGAAATCAGAAGAAATTATAAGTAAACAAGGAAACAAATTCAGGGCTAGTATTCACTTCAAATGGCTTAATGTCCTGAAAGACTCATGTTTTAAATAGAGTTTCAGAAAATCACAATTATGGGATAAGGATACTGTTGTTGATAACTGGCTTGTTTTACTGAGACTGTTTGGTACTGTATACTCAATATGCTAAAATTAAACGGCTCCTAACAACAACTTTATGAGGTTAGTCTTTTGTAGTTTAAAGCATTGCCTCTGGTGTTAAAACATTCATGTAATTGCCCTCAACAGTCAAATCATACAGTTCACTTTGGGCTGTTGGGTGGAAACAAAGGCTCCTCTATTTGGATCATAACTGCTCTCTCAGTGGTGTGCAAAGTGCAACGACTGGCCAGTGAGAGGTATTTACAATAGCTAGGGATTAGGTTATATTATAAAGGGTTTGGGCAAAAATGAAAATGTTTTAACAGAGCAGCATGAAACGGAAGGCAGGATTCCAAAGGAAGGAGCCTTAAACTGAAATATGAGTCAATTTAGAAATGGCAGAAAAAACAATATAGGGGATAAGCTTTGATGAAAACACTGTGGAAAATGAGAATCTAGTAAAAGATTTGCCTTTCTCAAATTTTATGATTATTTATTTCTGGCATATGTGGCATGTTGACCCTGTGAAATTACGGTTTTCATTACTGTCTTTATCATTAAGTAATATTGATTATCCACGTGCATTATACCAGACATTATACAAGCAAACAAAATTGAGGTGTTTTGTGTCATCTAGGACCATAAAATACTACCTGTCAATTAGACCAATATAAGGCAGCAGATAGCAAAGAAGATATTTATTGGGGGGGGGGGGAACCATGAAGGTTAAAAATAGATTTTTAAATAATTTCAGTGGTTAGGTGAATTTGTCTATGTCTCTGTTTATAAGAATATATCCTCCCATATCTGTGGTGATAAGTTCTCTTTAATTAGTTGTTTAATAAAAATTATTTTCAAAAAGGGAACTTTTGCTAAAAACAAATAAAGAGAAGCCTTTTCCTACATGGTGGTCTCAACAGTCAAAAGAGTAGGACATAAACAGAAAACATCACATCTTTCCCTACGTATTACATCTCTCTACATAGTCCCCATTATTGAATACATAGTATTTCTTTCATCCAGACAGTAAAATAATGATTTTGGAATGAAATGTAAACTTTTCCATATTCAGAACATGATTTTTTCCTAGCCCTTTCTTCTTAATTCTACCAAGGTTCAGAAACTAATGGAACTAATTACTACTTACACTTCTACTTCAGAAAAGGATGAAAACTCAATCTTGCATTTAAATCTCCAAATTTGGTAGAGACTAATTCTAATAGTGCAATGTTAATCTTTCCTGAGTTGACAGCATTCTGTATGTACGTATCCTGCATATTCCCAACTACATATGGCATTGTGACAAATAGAAGAGGCTGCTGATGCTGCTATAGCTGAATGTCTCATTTAGGAACAAACAATTCTGGAAAAGCTCCCAGATTATGCATCTGTGCCTCTACAGCTCATACGTTAAAGGGTACAACTGTATGGTGATGACATGAGGTTTAGTGTATTACTCTTTCCCTCTGTGGACACTGTGGGGTTATTCCACTCACCTTGACAGGAAATAAAAAGAATTAGTGAATGACCAATAGAAAAAATTACACTGAAATAGCAAATGCTTATGGAATGTTTGCATTAGGAGGAGCCTTTCAGGATTATTTGCTAGTTCCCTAGAGTTTGAACATAGAGATAACTGAGGGAGGCACTTTCTCCTTAAAACAGAATTATTTTGTTTCTTCTCCTGCTTTCCCTCTTTTTCTTTCTTTTGTTGTCTTTCTTTCACTCGGTAAAAATATTAGATAGAGTCCATAAATGCTTTAACACTGTGGGCGTGGCACTGAGGAAACCAAATAATGGAGAGATGTCTTGGGAAGCAGCTTTCAGCTTTCCCACCTTCAGCTTCTCATTGACATGGCATTGTGATCCCAGAATGATGATGATCCTGTAAAGCAGTGGTGCTCTCAGACTTACTGAGATTCTGTATTGGGCACTGATAAAGTGCTCAGGGGTCCATGGTGGAATGCCCAAAATAGAACATGCAGTATGCTTTTCCTACAAATAAATTCATTATTTTTCTCAAAATATTCTTATTTATGTTCTTCCTATACTTAAAAGTAGTTATTACATATAAAATTTCACTGTAAATTTAATTTTAGAGCAGCATTTAAACAAAGTACATATATCACAAGCACACAGTTCCATGAACCTTCTTAAAGGTAAAACATCAATGCATCTAACAGCCAGAACAAAAACCAAGATATTATTCATACTGTAGAAACACGTTCCCGCCCCTGTTAATCAAAACTCATCACAAAGTTAACCACCTGACCTGGACCTCCCAATATGCCTTTCTGAGTTGTATAAAAATGGAATCATAAAATATATATCTTCTTATGTCTGACTTATTTTATATAACACAGAGCTCATAATTTTTGTCAATATTTCATTTATGTTGTCAAGTATCATTGGTAGAACTGATTTGTAAAGATTCATTTATTTTATTGGAAAGACAGAGTCACGGGGCCATGGGGAAGGAGGGAGAGAGAAAGACTGAGAGGTTTTTCATCTGCTGGTTCACTCCCCAAAGGGCTCCAAAAGCCGGAACTGGGCCAGGCCAAACCCAGGAGCCAGGAGTTTCATCCTTTTCTCCCATGTGGGTGCAGGGTCTCTGTGACTTGAGCCATCTTCCTCTGCTTTCCCAGGCACACCATTAGGGATCTAGATCAGAAGTTGAGCAGCCAGGACTCAAACTGGCACCCATATGGGATGCCAGAATTGCAGGTGGTGGCTTAACCCACTACACCACCCCAATAGAAATAGATTTTTAAAAAGGCCATTACACTATTCTCCTTATCATTTTTTTAAATTTTTTTCAACTCTAAACATTCATTACTATAGGATTCAATACACTTGATCTCATCTTTCGATCTTATCTGAAGCTCAGAATTATCTTGAATTTAATAGCTGATATAAAGGAGAGAGCCACAAAAGTATCTGAATAAATGAAATAAATCGAATTCCAATGAGAACTACTGATTTTAAAACACCCCTTTTGTGATGTTAGACAAGAAATTTGTATTACAAAATAATGTCATCTTATGGCTGTGTAGTAATTTGCAGTGCTTGCTGTCACATCTATTATCTAATTTGAACTCTACTATCCTTTTAGGCTCTGGGGAGTAATTCTCTTAAAATGGGACACATTCATTATGGCTTTAAGGATAGTAAACTCACTATCAGAAAGAAAGTAAAGACAGCAGAGCACAGCTGACATGTAACAGGCCTTTCTTAAATTTTTGTTGAAAGAAGGAAAGTGCTTTTTCTCTTGAATACTAGATAGATTTTCTTTGAATTCTTTACTTTTACATGTTTGCTGCAGTGGTATGTTATAAGCAGTGAGCAGTTTACCAAGAAATAGATGAAAATGTGAGAATAATTTAGTAATGATGTTAATTTTCCATGAAGGTAAATATTTCTCTTACATATATGTATATCTATTCACAAGTTCCTGCTGTTTGTGCCTTAAATGTTGATTACATGTGAAAATAAGAATATCCATGAAATGGAGTTGCCTTTAATATTTTGTAGATCTGTGACTGTGCCGAGAGACATATTGAAATTATATATGCTGGGAAGACAGATATGGACACAGTCTCCTAGATAGTGAGTGAACAGTCAGAAGGCAGAATGGATTTTAATTTCCCTTTTGCCCTCACCTAAAGAGTAATACTTGTTTTACTTCATGACATTTAATAAAAGTGAGTTTTGCCATTATAATATTCATAAATTTAGTGATTGATGATGGTCTCAGAATTTATACTTTGGGAATGTTGAGAATATAATGTATTTTTTTCTAATTTTGTAACTTACTATGATTAAAATATGGAAATCTGTTAGAGCTAAATATGATAAAATATATTCAGATTGTCTATTTCCTCTTGTTTGGACAAGTCACATAATATCTTGAGGATTTAGTTTTATTCCCTGCAAAATGAAGAAACTAAAATTAGTTTTCTTGCAAAAATGTATTACTGGGGTGGGTTTTGGCATGGTGGTTAAGACCCTGGTTGGTATCCCCACATTCTGTATGTGAAAACCTTGGTTTGAGTCCTGGCCCCTCTCTCTACTCCACCCAGGCTTCCTGCTAATGTGCACCCTGGGAAGCAGCATTGATGGCTTAAGTAGTTGTGCACCTGCCACTCTTGTGAGAGGTACCCAGATTGAGTTGCAGGCTACTGGTTTTAGGCTGGCCTTGCCCCTGTTGTTGTGGGCATTTGGGGGTCAATCAGTGCATGGAGGATCTCTTTCTCTATCTCTGCATCTGTCCCTCTGCCCTTCAAAACAAATAAATGATTAAAATAGCCTTTATTATTGATTGTTAACTATCTCTAACATTTTGGATTGTTATTCAGAAAATATTCATGTCTTTCCCTTTGCACTGTAGGAAATCACTTCTCCATTATATTGATAAAAGTCTTGGCCATGTGATTGGCTTTGGTCAAAGGAATTCCAGTTGACTTGACAGGACCAGCATAGGGCACAATTCCCTTGGGAAGTTCGGCTTGGTTTTTGCTCCGGTTATCAATTTTGAGTAGACTATGCCACTGACCCTTCATTTTAGGCCCTGAGTAAAGCTATATGTAGCAGACCTCAATCCCAATGCATTCTGGAGGCCAGCTCAACAAAATTTACATATTAAAGAGAGCTTCTGAGACAAGCCCAGACTGGACCAGATAAACAATAAGCAACCTAAATATCACTATTTTAATTCATCAAGTTTTGTGGTAACTAATACTACAGCATTACTGTGGTAGTATCTGATTAATACATAATCATCTGTGGATCATAAATGAGAAAGTACCCATATATCCCTTCTTTCTGCTTCAGAGTATTTTGATTTAAAATCAAGTTGGCTTATTCAAAAAACCAGCAGATTTTTGTTAAGACTCCAATGTGAAGGCTGTACTGGGCATTTGTCTATCTGTGAATGCATACCTTCTAAATCTCTCCAAATGTTTAAGAATCTGCCAGTGTATGGGCCTTGATGAGACACAGCGTTCTGACTGCCATTGCAATATAGACCCAATTCTAGCTATTTATTTTCCTAGTCTCTTGTAAGTTAGGATCTAGTCCTGTGACCTAAGCCTGCCTTATAACAAGAGTGATTAATTACGGTTCTCCATCAAAGCGCAGCCTGTGGGGCTGGCATTGTGGTATAGTGAGTTAAACCCCTGCCTGTGATACCTGCATTTTATATGGGTGCCAGTTTATATCCTGGCTGCGGCACTTCAATCCAGATCCCTGCTAAGGTGCCCCAGAAAGCAGCAGAGGATGACCCAAGTGCTTGAGTCCCTGTACCCACGTGGAAGACCCTGATAAAGCTTCTGGCTCCTGGCTCTGGCCAGGTCCAGCCCCAGCCATTATGGACATTTGGGGAGTGAACCAGTGGATGGAAGATCTTATTCTTTGTCTCTGTCTCTCCCTCTCTCTGGAACTGTGCCTCTCAAATAAAATAAATAAATCTTTAAAAAAATGCAGTCTGCCATCTATTGTGGTAAACAGTTTCATTGAGACAAGCCATGCCTGTACATCATGTATTATCTACAGTCTCTTTCACCCTCAGATAGCAGTTGATTAGCGGCAAGAGACTGAAACATTTACTAACCAGCCCTTTTCAGACAAAAAACCCAATCTCTGCATTACTAGATGCTTCTACAAGACTTTAATCAAAGCATGAGTGACACAAAAGTAGTCAGTTAAATACTTTTTGGCAGTGGTAATAGTAAGCAAAGTCCTATGGCAATAGTGACCCTGGGGTAGCAGTGGACCGTGGCCATGATGGAAGTATATAATTCAGATCTACCTGAGTATTGATGCTGGGTTGGTTTCTACATGTCTAGTTTGGTTTTCCTTGATAGTTTCTAACCATTGTTAAATCTGGATCTCATAATTTCTATTTCATGAGGCATCCAATATCCTCCCAGTAAATTATGTAATTTTAACTAAGGTAGCCAGAGTCACTTTCTGTTATTTTAACTCAGACCCTGGAATAATACATAGGCTAATTTTTCCCTGAGTCAGAAAAAGATGTTTCCATTCCATTCCCCAGGAATGTGTTCTTGCCCTTTGCATAGCTTACATTTATCAACTCTTATTTTACCGCCTTGCTGTCCAGTAAATTCTTAAAAGTGAAGACTGAGTGTGATTCATCTCCCTGTGGTGCTCAGGGAAATTTGAAAGAGTGTAAGAATGAATTACCAAAGCCTTAAGACCATCGCTTTCATCATCAAAATAGCCAACATTAACTGAGCCATTATCACATACGTGTTAGCAACCCATTAGTACTCTACATGAATTACATCACCTAATCCTCATAACAACCTTATAACTTAGACACTGTTCTTATTTTGTTTTACAGATAAGAAGCTTGCGGGGCATAAGAGTGAAGAAAATTGCTCTAGGACACATAGACAGTCACCAGTTAAGTCATAATTCCAAGACAGGCTGGACTCTAGAGCCTATACTCATAAGCAATTACTTAAGACAGTTTTACTTTACACAAAAAGTCACAGGAAATTGAAAAGTCCCTGAGCAATTCACATGAAATTAGAATCTCTTTCAGACTCTGGGTAAGGAAGTAATGAATCTACTAAGGTTAGAAATGCTCTCTTATTTTCCTTACTTTTCCAGAATCAGGAAAAGTCCATAAATACTTACAATAACTATGTGTCAATTAAAATTTAAAAACAAAAGAAATATTAAGTCTTCATACTTGGGGTAGGATTTCAGCTACTCTCTCCTTGGAATGGCAAGAGGGTTTCTGCTTTCTTTTTAAGACTAGGGTTGAAGGTCTACCGGCTTTACTAGTCAAGCTGCAAGTGAAGAGAGGAAGAAGCCTCACAAACCAGAAAGTGTAATTCGGGGATAGTGTGGGTGGCCTGCAATGCTGGGAGAAAACACTAACTCACGAAGGAAATAACACAAGAGAGACAAGAACATTCCACTGGTGGAATGAGCAGGGCAAAAGAGGCTGGTGACATTTATGCCTCTGCAGTAGCCTGCAGATGCTCAAAACTCAATTATCTTGGGCATTTATTGGGTAACCAGTGGATGCTGTGCATCTACAGGCACCTCCTACCTTGTGCTGAGTGAAGTACAGCTAACACTTTTTGATTTTTGAGGTTTCTCCCTCTTTTTATCTCAATGTGAGATACTGAGAAAAAGTGTGGCATGGTGGTAAGTATAAGTTCAAGGTTGTCTTTCGCATTATATTATCAGTGCTGCTGAGTTTCTTTTCTTTTATAAAGATTATCTTCAGGCAATCTGGGTCCAGCTGTTTACAAGTAAGCGGAGATAAACTTATGAGACCATCCACGGGAGAAATATTCTCAGGTTTCACAGAGGAGGCTTGTGTCCAAATCTAACAAACACCCACTTTGTATTCAACACCTTACTAGTCCTCACCACATCAGACAAAATAAAACACAGGCATTTTCTTTAAAGATTTTGTGTTTAGGAGGCAGAAAAGTAAGAAAAAAAAAGTGATAACTATGTGGTAAGTTGTAGGAGAAATTCACATCAGAGTACCTACTCTGTAGGCTAGCCACCAAGTCTGGAAACATTTGCAAATGCATAAATTATTTATTGGTGTTATTTTACTTTTCATGGTAAAACAATATCTAAGTTTCCAAATGTTCTGATCAACTAGTAGTTTCAGGCTTTTAACAATAATATCCCATTTCCGGTGAGACCTGAACAACAGGTAGTCCAGAGGGGACAAATAGCACTTGGGGATATGCAACTCAATTTAATATTGCTAGAGAAGAACTTGCAGGGTATGAAGGGCGGGCAGGAAGTCCTAAGCAGTGAGGCTAACTAGAGGAGCTGGGGCCATGTGAAGGCATTGTAGTTCATTAATACATTTGGATTTCATTCACGTGGAAATGAGATTGTAAAACCGAAATTCCTACACTTTAGAGAAATAAGCCTGAATGAAAGAAAATTGGGAACAAAGCAAGGACAATTATTGGAAAGAATAGAAATTAATGCTAGTAATTCTCTCACTTCTTCCCTTTTTCCCACAGAGAATGATGAAATAAATTACAGAGTTGCCAGAAACAAGAGAAATTAAATCAAAAGATAAATATTTTAGTTAAGGTATGCAATAAAAAGGATTTTAAATTACCTTAAGAAATTCTCCACAGCAACAAAAAATAAACAAAGAAAGTTGGGGGTGGGGATATTGAAAAATATAAAATACAAGTCTCCAATATACAAATCTGAAAATGAAATTTTGGTGGTAAGTAATACTTTAAATGTATTAACCAAGGTGTGCAGCTACTTTAAATATACAGGACATATATGTCACTAACAGTATTCTCCTTCATATGTGGGACCTTAAAAAAAAACTCCATCTGAAAACAGGATGGTTTCTGCTAGTGGCTAGAAGGAATAGCAGAGCTAGAGGGTGTTTGGGTAAAAAGAAAATAGGGGAATCTGGATCTGGGTTATTAGTAGTGATGACTATATGACACTAATATGAGATGTGAATAAAAATGAAAAAGATACACAATTCATTTTATACAACTATTTATCCCACCTCCATCAAATGACCAAACTTGCTTTCCTGTTACCTGAAAGATGACAGGATGATGTAACAGTCCAACACAAAGCTAATGTCAGTACAGACTAATTCCTATAATTCAGTTTATTAGTCCGAAATGTTCACGATTATTTGTTCTTTACTTACCTTTTTCCAATAACAATTCTCTCATATCCTCCCTATCTGTCTTTTTCCCAAGGAGCATGATGAAATAAATTATAGAGTTGCCTGAAAATAGGTATAATCATTCAGTAAAATGAAAGTATTACCTACCCTTGTCGGTCCTTGTACATTTTGTTAACTTTTTCCCATTGTGAATCAAGCTGGGCCAGAGCTTCCTGTAGCTTCACCCGTTCCGCAGCTGTAGCACTTTGCAATGCTGCTGCCTTCTTGTTGTGAATTACATCAATCCGACCTGAGATTTGTTGCATACATTCTTTTATATTCTGAAATATTAAAATTTTTTAACAAGAAGAAATGAATCAGCTGTCTGTAGAAGAGGAAAAATAAACATACATAATCCAGAAGCAACTAATAATCTTGTAGTTCTTAATTGTTGACTTTTAAAGTTATTAATCCTGAAGTCCATTGACCTGAACATGCCCAAATCTTCAGGCAATTCACAAATCTCATAATGAAAGTTTATCAATCACTACATTTTAACATTTTTGCCTTCATTGGACTTCCATAACCCAAACTCTTATAAATTTTCTTCTACATTAGTGCCCCCTGTCTTTTACTCTTCTTTTCTGGATCTTTCTCCTCTTACTGATATCAATACTGGGGGGTTCTGGCTCAACAATTGCTCTTCTTTCCTTCTCTGTCCATAATTCATCTCATTTTATATCATGGCTTCAAATATACTCTATAAAAGACTCAAAATTTTATTTCTAGTCCATATGTCTCTGAATATCAGACTAACAAATCCAAGTTACTTTCTCAATCATTAGATGTCTCAAAAATATCTCAAACTCATATGGCCCCAAAATTTCCAAACTGCATACCACCATCTTTCTCCTCCCATAGTTTCATCCATTTCAATAAATGCCATATCAAGTTGTAATTGCTCAACTTGATTACATTAGAATAATCCACAGCTTTTTTAGTATCTAGTATTAACATTGTTGGCAATCTCACTGACTTTGCTCCCATAACACATGCAGAATTTGACCCTTTCTCACAACCTCCCTTAACTAAAACTCTAATATTGTCTATAATTCTCTCTCACCTGGATTTTTGCAATATCGATCTATGTGACCCTCTTTCTTTCAGTCTAGCCCTTCTCTCAACCAACAAGTATCTTTTTAAACATAAATCAGATCATATTACAATTCCTCTTCTCAAAACCCATCAATGGCTCGTTATCAAACCTATAATCTTTACTATGGCCTATGAAATCCCATCTAACTTCACTGTATGTTACTTATGATTTGAATCGTATCTCTTCACAGTTTCCACCTAATACATAACATTTCAGGCTAATTAGACTTTCTGTTCTTTAAGTATGCCAATGATACCCTTGCTCCAAAGTTTTGGTGTTTTTTGCTCTCTGTGCTAAAAATACTTTCCCTAGAGGTATATGTTGAAAAAGAAGATTAAGAAAGTGACTTGACAGAATTCATTTACTGTATGGCTAAAGAAGGGTAGGTGTCAATCAGTAAATAACACATTATGGTGACCATGTGAAGAAAAAGGTACCATAATACACTGTTAGTAGGAATGTAAACTAGTACAAACATTTCAGAAGAGATCAAGAAAATTCCTCAGAAAAGTAAAAATAGATCTATATTACCCAGCCATTCTACTCCTTGGAATTTACCCAAAGAAAATGAAATGAGATTATGAAAGAATTATCTGTATCCCACGTTTATACTAGTTCAACTCATGATAACTAAGAATCGGAACCAACTTAGATGTCCATTAACTGATGACTGGATAGAAATATTGTAAAATGTTGTCTACTGGTCTTTTGGTTTAATCCTGTGAAGGTAATTAGGGGATGGGGTCCTCTCCCACTGCTTGTTTCATTTGATCAATTTTGTTTTGAGATTTGATTATTTTTTATAGCCACTGTCTATACTCTTGAGAAACAGTGGTTTTTCTACTTACTACCTGTTGAATTCTTTATTTAGTGGGTGGTTAAGCTTATGATGATTATAAAGAAAAGTGATAATGTCATCGCAAAATTAAAAGAAAAGTAAGAAATGCAGGAGGGGGAGGAGGGTGGGAGTAAATGAAGAAAAGGTGGCAAGTATCATTATGTTCTTAAAACCATATAGATGAATTTGTTCCATTTATATTAATTTAAAATATTTAAAAAATAAAGGAAGGTCTCAGTTTGGTGCATCAGTTAAAATGTCTCTTGGGATGCTCAAATTCTCAGAGACCCAGGGTTTGAGTCCTGGCTCTGCTCCCCATTCCAGTATCCTGCTAATGTACATCTTGGGAAGCTATGGTGATGGCCCAGGAAATCATGACTCTGCCACCCATGTGGGAGACCTGAGCTGAGTTCTTGGCTCCCAGCTTCAGCCTGGTCCAGCCCCAGCTGTTACAGGCATTTGAGCAGTGAATCAAGAATATGACAATCATCAAAATCAATCTCTCTCAATCTCTCTCTCTCTCTCCCTCTTCCTCTCCTCCTTTCTCCTTCTCTTTCTCCCTGGTATAAGTGGTATTTGAGTTATGTAACTTCTGAGAGTTGCATTTAAATCTCCTGTGCTGCAACTCCTACACTCACAGATAAACATATGCCCCTAAGATGCTCTTAGAAGTCTAATGATCTATTCTCTGATCCAGGGATCTTACATACCCTGTACAGATAAATAGAGATATAAATCTTATTCAATATCAATAAATGGAATGTTCTTGACTATTTTCAGATAAAATTGGGAAGTATTTTAATCATGTAGGAATTAGAGACTAGAGTCAATAAGTAGTGTCTATTGCAGGCCTGATAACTTCCAGGAGACTGATTTTGAAGAAAACTCCATGCATCATACTATTCAGAAGTAGAGTGGTTATGGGAGGAGTTCAAGAGAGTTTTCTGTCTCATTCTAAGAATTCCTATCTATGGTGCAAAAGAATTATCCTTAGGCAAGGACTAAGCTGTACAAGTTGGTGAGGGTATAAATAATGCCAGTTGTAAAAAGTAAAAGTAAATGTTCACAATGGGAACCTAAGTGAGAAAAAAGTTACTTTCTTACTAGGCTTTGCATATCAGGCTAGAGAAAGGGTAGAATACAATGGTTATGGATGATGTGAATGAATTTCTATGGGAGAAAGAGTTTTTATAAAATTTAAAATTATCTTTAAGTTCATGTCTACCATATAATGGGTAGCCTTCATTATTTTCTGTTCAGGATCTCAATTTAAGTCTGGTAAAAGTACTTGTCTGACAGGTCAGGTAGTTACCATCTGAGGAAAAGGTGGACATGCCAACACAGATTATCCTGTGAATTTGTTCATCTGGAGGAATATAGGTTAAAACTGTCTTCTACCAGTTTTATATCTAGGATTGGTTATCATCAGACTACATATATTTCAATAGCATGAGAGATTGTCAAACTGATCCAGGAAGGTTATTAGAGTGAAAAGAGTGAGCAGAAAGTTTCCTTGGTGGTAACTTTCTGGAAATTAGGGACAGTGGCTGGAGCTAACTATGCCCAAAGAATCACTGCTGTCAAACCTCACGGGGAAGGGGAGGATGTTATGATAATATTGGGTTAAGCCAGTTCCCTGATAATGCGCCTGGGAAAGCAGCATAAGATGCCCCAGTGCTTGGCCCTTGGCTTTGGCCCAACTCTGCCTTTCAAATAAATACAATAAATAAATCTTTGAAAATAAAAAGCTAGGAGGAAAAGAAAAGTTTTTCCAAACCTAAAGACAAAAAAAAATCAGGTAGGAGGAGGGAGCTGCGAACAAGTCAAATGAAAATAGGACCAGGAGGAATAAAATTCAACTTTGTCAATTTAAGAGTTTAATGGTGACCTTATCAAGAACAATTTCAGCATGTTAAAATAGAATACACACACACACACACACACACACAAGACAGACTTTCACTGTCATCCTCTCATGATAAAATAGAAAGTAGCTTAAACTACATTGCAGTTTCCTGTATTTGACTTCAGACACCTGTTTGTTGGAAAAAAAAAATTAATACTGAAAAAAATTGTTATTACTCAAACTTTTAAAAAGATATGTGAATTTGATATATATTCTCAAAGCTCTAAAAACCACTGGATTGAAGTTGCTCTTGATATTTTTTTACTTTATTAACCCAAAATTTTATTACTGTCTTCAGTTGTCTCTAAGCCTGGGGCCTAGAATGGAATGTTAAAGGCTATCCCAAGAGGTAGATTAGGTTAGGTGCCAGAAACATTGTGCCAACATGACTTCTTTGCTGCTTCTGATAATTCACTTGCCTTGGGAAGCCTGACCTCATCAGAATTTGATCTGATTCAAGTCATAGATTCCATTTCTGCTTGGCTGCAAGTCCAAAGGCAAAGATCTATATCTCTTATAAGTTCTCCAGTTGACTTCAATCAGTCAGCAGAGTGACTGGCTCAGTAGTCAAATTCACACTGGGGAACCAGCCATAGTTTACAATTCAATGGGAACCCAAATGTTTACAATCTACAGCTGACCACATCTATGGAGGACAAATTTAAGAGAAGGAAAGGAATATCTTCCCCATCAGAATATGAAAGTCATCTAGCTATAGTTTTGATGTGGGATTTTTGTCAGTGCACATGTGCATGAATATCACACAGACACAGACAAAAATACTGAGAATTTGAACTTGCAAAACCTCCAGATTTTAATCTGAGTCTCTGGAGAGCTGATTTTCTGGAAAGCAGTGAAATTGCTCAAAATTGAGTTAGGAGTGGATTTAGCAATACTGGGCAGCATTTTGCAAAGGCAAGAAAGTTTTCTATCTTAAATGAGAAAAGCAAAAACTAGGGCAGGGGATGTCATACTCCCTGGATACCTAGATAGTAGATCCTTGGTGCATTCTCAGAGAATGCTGTCAAAACTGGCTGGAATCCAGGAAATCCTTTTTAAGTTCCTGAACATACTCTTACTCAGGCATTGCACACAGAAAAATGGTATATGTGCCAAAGAAAATTTAGTAGAACTTCCCATAGTTTAAAGCCAGAGATGAGCTCTCTTAGAGTTCTACTATTTTATTTTAGTTTGTCTAGAAATAAATGATCTTTATATTTTGACCCTCTAAAAATAAAACTGAACTTCCTATAGTTACCATGAAGATAGAAAACTTTTTAGGATTAGTACAGAATATAGTATATCCATTTCTCTTCCTGAATATTTAATCTTATCTGAAAATATGATGTCAAAACGATAAAGTACCCACTTTTTAGTCAACTCCCATCTCAAAGCTGACAAGTGCCTCTAAATTGGCCTCTCATACTTGCCCCCACGGAAATCTGTAATATGTTTTAGACAGTCTTTCTACAAAAGAAAATTTTAAATATATAAATAAGATATTTTAACTTCTGGAATGCATTTATACTGTAATTTATATGTTACGTATTTAAAAATACCATCATTGCAATGCTAGTCTACAGTATCAAGCTAGTTAAACACAATCCTGATTTATGAATTATGAATACAGAAAAATTATATAGTGGTGTATACTATATATAGTGTTCACAACTGGAATATGCCATAACTCTCTTGTGGGGAGCAACTGGGAGCAACTCGGAATAGACTGTTACTCGAATTAACTTATTCTATGCATCTGCTTTCCCACAATATGGCGCTGGGAGAGGAGAAACAGCTTCTACACAGCTGCCTCCAGTTCAACCAATAAACTGTAGGACCTGCTCCTGATTGGAGGAGAGCAGCGTACTCGGCGTGTGGGTAGCAGAGCTGGGATTGGTGGAAGAGGACTATAAAGGAGGAGAGAGACAACATGCACCAGGAACACCTGAGGAACATCTGAGCAGCCCCCAAGAGAGCCGGCCGGCGGTGTGCCGCTCCCCCGCGGAAGTGGGGAAAGTGGCAGGGGGAACCGCCCTTCCACGGAGGTGGAAGGGTCGGTAGCCAACCCGGGAAGAACCAGCAGCAAACCCGGGAAGGGCCGAGCAGACGAAAGAACAGCACAGGGTCCTGTGTTGTTCCTCCACGAAGAGGGGGAGCGACACTCTCTGAAGTAAGGAAACACAGAAATTTATGAACCATATTGTTTCAATTCATATTTCTATTTGAAAAGCTTGTTGTTTAAAAATGAGTTGATTTTTTTTATTTATTTGACAGGTAGAGTTATTGACAGTGAGAGAGAGAGAGACAGAGAGAAAGGTCTTCCTTCTGTTGGTTCAGTCCCCAAATGGCCGCCACAGCCGGCGCTGCACCGATCCTAAGCCAGGAGCCAGGTGTGTCTTCCTGGTCTCCCATGTGGGTTCAGGGGCCCAAGTACTTGGGCCATCCCCCACTGCCCTCTCAGGCCACAGCAGAGAGCTGGACTGGAAGAGGAGCAACCGGGATTAGAACCCGGCACTCATATGGGATGCCGGCGCTGCAAGCGGAAGATTAACCAAGTGAGCCATGGCGCTGGCCCTGAGTTGATATATTTTTGACAAAGGAGCTAAAAATCCATGGAGGAATGACACTCTGTTTAACAAATGGTTCTGGGGAAACTGGCTCTCCATGAGCAGAAGTATGAATCTGGACCCATTCCTTACATCTTACACAAAAATCTACTCAAAATGGATTAAAGAACTACATTTCTGACCCAATACCATCAAATTACTAGAGAACATCGGGGGAAACTCTACAATACATTGGCATAGACAACAACTTGGAAAACACACCAAAGCACAGATAATTAAAGCTACAATTGACAAACAGGATTACATCAAGTAGAGAAGCTTCTGCACTGCAAAAGAAACACTTAGCAAATAAAGAAGCAACCAACAGAATAGGTGAAAATCTTTGTAAACTATACAACTGATAAAGGGTTAACATCCTGAATCTATAAAGAGCTCAAGAAATTCAACAACAACAAAACAAACAATCCAGTTAAGGAACGTGCAAAGGACTTTAATAGTCATTTTTCAAGAGAGGAAATTTAAATGGCCAACAGTCACTTGAAAGAATGCTCAGGAGCACTAACCATCAGGGAAATTCAAATCAAAATCATGGTGACAGTTCACCTCACTCCAGTTAGAATGGCTCTCATACACAAATTAACAAACAACAAATGCTGGCAAGGATGTGGGTAAGAGGTACCCTAGTCCTCTGTTGGTGGGAATGTAAACTGGTGCAGCTACTGTGGAAGACAGTATGGAGATACCTCAGAAATCTGAATATAGACCTATCATATGATCCAGCCACCCCACTCCTGGGAATTTACCCAAACCAAAAGAAATCAGCACATGAAAGAGTTATGTGCACTCCTGTGTTCATTGCAGAACCATTAATAATAGCTGAGGTATGGATTCAACCCAACTGTTGATTGGAGAAGGAAATTATGGCACATGAAGACTACGGAGTACTACTGATGTATAAAAAAAATGAAATCTTAACTTTTGCAACAAGATGAATGCGACTAGAAACATTATACTTAGTGAAATAAGCCAGTCCCAGAAAGAAAGATATCCTATGTTTTCCCTGATCTGAGGTAACAGAGTACCTGAAATGTAATCTATTGGAGTGAAACAGACATTCTGAGAATAGATAATTGCTTATAGCCCTTATCTCTTCTGTTGAGGAAGAATTTTTTTTCCTCCTTCTCTCTTCCTACTACTTGTTGAACTCTTTTACTTAGTGTATGGTGAGAGGGGATTCCAAGATGGTAGACTAGGGAGAGCTTACTGCTCTAGTCTAGGGGAAGATAGTTAACAACAACAACAACAAAGTGGAAAGAGTACAATCTCAAGAAGAGTTAGGGAGAAAACTTCAGAGGAAACTCTACACAAATTAGAGGGACACCATGGATCTACATGGAGGGTGTGGATGCACACAACTCAGGACCCCAGAATCCAAGAGCCTCAGCACCAGCTTTGGAAAGTGAGGTGAGGCCAAACTGCGGCACCAATTCATTGGCAGTAATGCTGCTGGGAGAGCCTGGTATGAGTCTGGCTTGGAGCCTTGTGGGGGACAGTGTACCTGCCAAAATAGAGGAAAAGAAAGGGGGCATGCTTCTCTCTCCCCGACCACCTGACAACGGCATCGGTAGCTAGCTGAGAGACAGTGGGTACCATTTTGGACGTATGTAACAGCTGTGCTAGCTTCTGTCTGTGCACCCAGCAACCAGCCAAGAGGAGACACCCAAGTCTGGCTGGGAGAATTGACAGCAGGATTGGGTGCTTGTGACTGCGGGAGCCTTTTTGCTGGGACTGTGAAACACTGTGGCTTCATGGGAGGGAGCAGGGTGTGGCTGGACTTTGGGCAGTCACTGTGGGAGGCTCCACATCCTCTGAGCTCCCTGATTGTCTGGTGAAGGTCATGTGTGTGGAATCCATGCTCACACAGAGGACTGCTGGGATCCTTTGTGTGGTTCTTGTGGCAGCACAGAATTTTGTACCTACTGGGGCTAGTGCCCAGGCATTGGTCTCCTTGGAGGAGAGGAGGTGAACATGAGACTACACCAACAGAACTGATCAAGCCTCCTCTCAGATGAAAAAAGAAAAAGAGAGAGAGATCAACTTTAAATAGCCCTTGTCTAGACTGTTGAGGAACATGTTTTTTTCATAGTATGTGTTGAACTCTTTACTTAGTATAGAATCAATCTTATGTGTAAGAAGTTAATTGAAAATGGATCTTAGTAAAATAAGAATGGGAATAGGAGATGGAGGAGGAAAAAGGATGGGAGTGCAGGTGAGAGGGTGGGTATACTGGGAAGAATCACTATGTTCCCAAAGTTGTATTTATGAAATGCATGAAGTTTGTATACCTTAAATAAAAGGTTTCTCGGAAAGAAAATTAAGAGTGGGAATGTGAGAGGGAAGAGGAGGAAGGGTTGGAGTGTGGGTGGGAAGGAGGGTAGGAGGGAAAGTGACTATGGTCCTACATCTGTATATATGAAATACATGAAACTTGTATAACTCAAGGGAAGAGATGTATAATTTGGGACATGCTCAGGCTGACTTGCCCCAAGTGGTGGAGTTGGAAGCATACCAGGGGATTCCAATTCAATCCCATTGAGGTGGCATGTACCAATGCCATCTCACTGTTCCAGGTGATCAGTTTCAGTTCACAGTTGGTCATGGTGAAGGGACTGGGAGTCAAAGGGAGCACATAGACAAGTCTAGTACCTGCTAACGCTAACTGATGGAGTAAATAAAGGGGAGAGTGATCCAACATGGGAAGTGAGAATCTCAGCAGACTCATAGAATGGCAGATGACCTAAATAGCACTCTGGCCTCAGAATCAGCCCTAAAGGCATTCGGAGCTGGCTGAAAAGCTCATGAGAGTATTTCAGGCATGGAAAGCCAAGACACTCTGGCAAAAGATCTCTGCGAGTGAGATCCCAGTGGAAAGAACAGGCCATCAAAGAAGGAGGTACCTTTCTCTGAAGGGAGGAGAGAACCTCCACTTTGACTATGACCTTGTCTAAACAAGATAAGAATCGGAGAACTCAGAGGGCTTCCATAGCCTTGGAAACTCATGACTGGAGCATAGGGAGATTACTGATGCCATAGACAGGAGTGTCAATTGGTAAAGTCAACAACAGGAGTCACTGTGCACTTACTCCTCATGTAGGATCCCTATCCTTAATGTGCTGTACATTGAGATTTAATGCTATAACGAGTACTCAAACAATATATTTCACTTTGTGTTTCTATGGGGGTGCAAACTGTTGAAATCTTTACTTAATGCATACTAAACTGATCCTCTGTAAAAAAAAAAAAAAAAAAAAAATTATCAATTCCCAACTTGACTCTCACTGGGATTAAACATGACAATAGGTCTGCTCTGATTTCATCATCATTTTAAAAAATCATCTATTATTTTTCACTTTATGTTTCTGTGTGGGAGCAAACTGTTGAAATCCATACTTAATGTATACTAAGCTGATCTTCTGTATATTAAGATAATCGAAAATGAATCTTGATGTGAATGGAAGGGGAGAGGGAGTGGGAAAGGGGAGGGTTGTGGGTGGGAGGGACGGTATGGGGGGAAAGCCATTGTAATCCATAAGTCGTACTTTGGAAATTTATATGCATTAAATAAAAGTTTAAAAAAAAAAAAAAACACAAAAAAGGAGTTGATAACATAGATACGGCAATATAGGCCTTACATTTGAGATAGAAAAATAAAGATTTCAATAGAAAAATATCCTTTTAAAAGGGAATAATATTAAAGGGGAATTACACACAAATAATTTGAACCTACAAAAGATTTGTTTATACAAATATTGTGGAATTTGATTCTTCAATAGACTAAAAAAAGAAACTAGAGACTACAATTTATCTAGGGTACCAAACAAGGGACCTATTAGTCAACTAATCAGGTTGAGATGAAGTTCTCAAGTAACAATTAATTTAACTATTTTTTTCTCTAATATTAGAGGTAGATTTCTATTATTTAAGTGTTCTTCCATTTAATGTAAAATGACTTGTTTGTTGACACAGTGTTTCATTATAGGGCAAGTCTACCTAAATGGTCAACCTAGTTACATAAATATCAAAGGACATATTGAAGAAACTGAACAGGGCTAATGTTGGGAATAGTGATATCTGAAATATCAAACTTATTGTTCATCATTGCTGATGAAATTTAAAAATAATTTACTGAATTCCTACTAACATCAAAGTTCCGCATTTCCCAAAAAGCACTGAATGTGTTAGTATGGTTTCTGATATTTAAAGTAACAACTTTTATGTAGTCATGAAAATAAGTGGATATCTTACATGTCAAAATATAAAATTCAATTCAGCACTGACTTAAAACTTTAGCATGTAATTACTAAATACATATACTATAACATATAAGTATCTTCACTCCTGTATTTTTGACCAAGCAATAAGCTCAATATATACATTTATGAGTATACAACTCTTTCCAAATTAATATTTTAAATAATATGTCAATCATAAGATGCATACAGGCACATTATTCTGATAAATTAGCTACTAGAGATTTTCATTAATAAAATATTTCCAAATTTCTCAGAATTCTCTTAAAAAGTAAAAAAAAAAAATTCTTAAAATGAGATAGCATTTTAGTTATATGGAAACATAAGTTAAAAGATTTCATTATATTTTCCTCTGAAAGTGACTTCTATATCTCAAAATATTCTGGTTTGAAGTATACTGAAGTTCATTTTTAAAAAGAAATGATCAAATTGCTTTCTAGTGATTCCTCAGTTTTCATTTTTCTGAATGCATCATGGATGGCTAGAAGCATCTATAATTCACATTTTATAATATTTACTTCCTGAAGTACACTTCTGTTTGCTAGCTCACTAATAGTTCCATCATTGTTCCTTTTTCTTCCTCTGCAGCATTCAACACGGTTAAGCAGAGCCTTCCTCAAACAGTCCTTGCCTTCCTAGAGATGCTGTCATTCACATTTCCCTCTACTTCACTGAGAACGACTCCTCTGCCTTCATTTATTTATTAAACACATACTTATTGAATACCTATCATGTGCCAGGGACATTTTATATCCTGAGGATACAAGAACTGAGTAGTCTCTGTGTAGGGCAGGAGAGGAAGCAGGGAAACCTGTTAACAGCCAGCTGTATTCATCTACGTTGAAGTTGATTCAGGTTTGATCGGAATGGTAGCAGGATGGAATTCTAGATCCCCTCTTAAAGTAGAAGAGCCTATAGAATTTCTAGACCAACTGTGTGGGTGTTGATAGAAAGAGTTCACGGATAACACTAAGAGTGCTACCATGAGTAACTGGAAGAAGGTAGCTGTCATTAAGCATGGCACAGAAAATTGCAAGATCAGGTCCTGGGAGACAAAGTTAGGATATATCCGGTTGGGTCATGTGAAGTGCAAGACGCTTGCTATACTTCCATTGTGGATATATCAGATAGATGTATGTATAAAAGCCAAATCTCAGGAGAGAAGTATGGACTAGAGACCTAACTTTTGGATTGTTTTGCATATTTTCCCACATTTTCTCACAAAGGATTGGTATTTTATAAGTACTCTGTCCTTTAACCTCACTTCTGCTGATGATCTTAGACATTTTTGTGATGTATAGATCCTTGATACAAAATAATCATTTATTTGAAGTGGGAAATGGTATAATATAGATGTCAAAATGGTGGCATAGATTCACTGTCAATAGGGCCCAATAGAGGAGAGAGTTGACATTTTGGTGGTTTATTTTGTTTAAGGCTATATCAAAGTGTTTGTGGGCTATCAGAAACAGTGGAGTAGGAAGAAAGTGCAGGGAGAGAATCCCAGCCTATGGATTGTGGAAACTCAGAGACATGGTTTTATTGCCATGGTGGGATTATACATAACTTCCTGAAAATTCTTCCTTAACCAATTATTGTATGTAATTAGCCAGAGATACATATATCTGGAAATGCAGTCCACAACACTGGATGTTGACAAATCAAAGTGGGTGGTCTAGGATGATAGGGGTTTAGGATATTCTCCTCTGGCACACTAAGTCACATAAAGGGTAGGGTTTCTAAATTGGCCTACCTAGGATTAACACAATATCTCTTTGATACATTTTTATCTCTTTAGTTTTCCTTGTCTCCAACTGACCCTGCCACATTAAGAGTTATCCCAGACCAAAATCCATCAATTTAGTTTTTGGAAAATTTCAAGCTCATTTATCAGGAATCCAAGACTACAAAATAAAGTGGAATTTACAGCTTTCATCTACTTTGCTCTCCAAATACTTTGTCAGCAAAGACACCTTTGTTTGGGGAGGGCAACCTCTTTGTTATCCTCCAGACACATCCCTCTGACACAATTTTTTGCCTTCACTAACACTGTTACTCTACATTTGAAAATGTTTCCAGCATTAAGCAGCTGGACAGTATAGCTGTTAAGAGCAGAAACTCTGGAGCTAAACCATCAGGGAAGGACTCCAACTAGGCTATTTACAAACTATCTCACCTGAGCAAGTTGTATAACTGCTGTGGTCCTCTGTTCCTCTATCAGGATATGATTATAATAATAGTGTCTTCCTCATATAATGATAACATGAGTTACTATGAGTAAATCATTTAGAACATTTCCTGGACCATATTAAACAATAAGTTTAGCTACTGGTCTTGTCAATATTCTAATTATTTTCAAAATTCAACTTGTCTTCCCTCTCTATGTAAGTAAAATTCTTCTCAGTTTCTCCTTTATACATTGATTTCTCCTCTTCAAGGATTCAGTTACACTCACGCCTTATGATACATACTTTAGCTTGGGCTATGTCCTTGACTTTATTACTTTATAACTTGCTTAAATAATTATGACATGTATATTCAATAATGCTACCAATACCTGGAGCATAGGAATCAAATCATATTTCTCTACTATCTCTTACAGAGTTAAACATATCACTTGGGCCTTAATTATTTGCTGATTTGAAGGGAAAAGTTGAGTTGAACTTGCTTATGAGTAGAGCCAAAAAACCTTTAAGATCGGTTATACTGTTTTATAACCACTGTAGATAGCCGTTCAAGCCTGAACAGATGTTACATGTTGTTCAAATAGATCCCTGTTTATTTTATTTAATGTTTACTGTTTATTTAGGTGTTAGAGTAGATAGTGGAATACCCGTGCATCTGCATTTCCTGGTGCATTTCCCCGTTTTTGTCACAGTACCTCAGATCTCTAACAAACAATAAGATACTTCCTACTGAATTACATCTGCCTGTGTCCCAGATGCCACAGAGCACCAACAAGAACAAAGAGAAAGACACAACATCTCCCCTTCCCTGGTTCAAGTGTTCCTCACACAGCAGTTCTAGTTCTTCAGCACCAACTAAACGGAAAGCAAGTCATGTTGTAAGAGGTGCATTTTATGTTCATTTGTGCACATCATGAATCATGAAAATCATTTTACAAAAAATTCTGATTTTAAAAACTGACTACTACACGTGGCAAAGTGAGCTGTCTAGAAGTAAGTTCTTTACTCTTGGTTAAACTTTACACATATGGCATCGCATATTTCCAATTTTTATTAGAATCAAGACATGCTTTTAAATCATGTAGAACTGAGCAGAGGAGGAACAGGTAGATTTTACAGGGAAAAATTCTAAGGCAACACAATAATCGAAGGAAACCTCAAAACCCCACTAAAGAATGGGGTTGATATATGAGCACAGGGTACTTTTCTTTATTCTTTTCACTTTGTATTCTTTGTCTTGCTTAAATATGTGATCATTATGATCTTATGGTTTTGATAAAGAACTAAAAATTATGCCTCAGTGATCACAGAAATTAACAGAATGCTACTATTCAAGAGTAAATATAATCAGATGTGTCTGAATTGAAACAAATGACAGAGTATTTTGGAAATATAGGAAACACATTTGGAAATACTATGTCCATTTTAAAATGTCAAATTCTGTTAATGTTGGGCAAACTTGTTTTTCATCATAGTGTTTTACATGGAGGTTAGAAAAGCAAAATCAGCATTTCATACAGTTTTTCTAAGCCTAAATGCATAAATCTAAAGAAACAACAACAACAAAAAAAAAAAACAAAGGAAAAAATGCCATTATTTGGAGCAGGACCCACTCTATTCAATTTTCTTACATTTTTGGAAGTTCCTTAGATTTTCCTAATGAAGAGAATGCCCTTTAATCTTCTGCCTAAGCTTTAGCAAATTAAATGTGAAAATTGGTAATAATCGCATGTGATTTGCAATACCAAGTGTTAAAGTTTGTTTTCTCAGGATGTTTAATGATATACATTAATATTAAGAAATAAGACTTGGGTAAAATTCATTGTATTAGATTGAACTACATGAACTTGCTAATATTTGAAAGTTTTTCTGACACAATGTCACTTCACATGGTTCACCTGAATATTACTACAGTATTGACATGCCCTTGATACAAATGTGAGCAAGAAAAATACAAAGTACATTTTTAAAATGGCAAGGAAAAAACAACAACAAAAATAAATGTCAAGTCTCCAAAGAAAAGGGAAAAAAAGATACTGCTGATTAAACTATTTTTACTTCAATATTTTTAAAATACTTTAGGTCAGAACAAGTGGTTTTAAGCTACTAAGCTGGAAACAATGAATTCAACATATTTCATTAAAAATGAAACCCTACGGGGCAGTGTTGAGGTGTAGTGAGTAAAGCCACTGCCTGTGACACTTGCATCCCATATGCACACTGGTTCAAGTCACAGTTGCTCCACTTCTGAAACAGGGCCCCTACCACTCATGTGTGAGACCTAGCTGAAGCTCTTGGCTTCAGCCTGGGCCAGTGCTGGCCATTGCAGTCATCTGCTGGAGTGAATCAAGAGATGGAAGATCTCTCTATCTCTCCCTCTCTCTCTGTAACTCTTTCAAAATAAATAAGTCTTCACAAAAATTAAACCCTAAAAACCAAATAGCATCAACATAATTAAACCAACTAGAAAACAGCATTATCCTTTTGTGAAATGTCATGATACATGGAGACTACAATGACTTAAAGTTTACATTTCTGTACTTCAAAAGAAATATTAAAAGGTAAGCTATTTCATATCTAAAGTAAACAGAGGAACGGTATTATTATTCCCGAATTAGTAATACCTAGCCTTGGAAATACAGCAAAGGAATATGATTAAAAGGGTATAAGATTGTCTAAGAAATGCTTTCATTAAAAGTAAACAATCATTCGCCTATGTATATTGTTATAAACTTTTTAAAACTTCAGGCTATTTGTCAAATATGGAAATAATTTTATATTATATGAATTTGTTAAACTCTTATTTGTATGATGTTTAGAAATGTGAAATTTCATAAGGTCTAACACATTCTTAAAGGTAAGTGGTTTCTAGAATTCTTAACATGGAAAAGTATTTTACAATAATTATGCCATTGGACATCTGATGAATTGACATGGATTTTAGAAACTTTGAAATGAAATTTATCTAATTTTACATTTTAATGAGAATTGCTTATACCTAATCCTATATATTTTCCCAAAAGTACTACTGAGTAATCTGGGACAGATAACTATAGTTGATCTTGATTCAATGTTAAGAAAATAGGCTTAGAAATGTTATGTTACTTGTTCAAGGGCACAGCCATTAGCAATCAAGTTTTGTACCTAAATCTGAGTCTTTAGGGTTGCAATTCAGAACTTTGTCAAACTCTCTAGCCTGCTGCTATCATAACTATATCAAGGAAACTCAGTGATCAGGAAAAATACCAGTGATATGTTAATTACATGTGAGTTCACTGCACACACATTCATAAAGTGCTTTAAAATTCATGTGTGGGTTGGCATTTGGCCTAGCAGTTAAACTTTCCTTAGGTTAGGATGGCCTCTTTCCACATGAGTGTCTGGGTTCGAAACTTGGCTCTAGATCCTTTTTCCAGCTTCCTACTAATGCAGAGCCTGAGAGGCAAAGGTGATGGCTCAAGTAACTGTGTTTCTGCCACACACATGGGAGACTTGAATTGAGTTCCCGGTTCTCAGTGTTGCCGGAACCCCAAACCTGTGAACCACTGGATAGGAGCACACTCTCCTCTTCCATCCATCAAGTGATTAATTTTATTTTTAAATCATTTTGTACAAATCTAGAACAAATGTCTCCATGATGATATATGTGCAGAATTTTAGAATTCACATGCCTGAATGACTTAACTTGATGAGTCAATATATAATGTAAAAGAACTTATTTTGTTTCCTTGTTTAGTTTTGGCACTGACAGACTAACATTACTATGTCCTCTTATCTCAGAGTTCATGCCTGGATGTACTAAATCATCTTGAATTCACTCAACAGATATGTTTAGTGCCTAGTATGTGCTAGATATTGTTCTCTGCTTTGTAGGTACAGTAGTGTAAAGGAAAAAATATGGTTCTTTGTTTTCCTTTCTCATGACTTTTTTCTTTTTTTTTTTTTTTCGACAGGGAGAATGGATAGTGAGAGAGAGAGACAGAGAGAAAGGTCTTCCTTCCGTTGGTTCATCCCCCAAGTGGCCGCTGTGGCCGGCGTGCTGTGCCAATCCGAAGCCAGGAACCAGGTGCTTCTCCTGGTCTCCCATGTGGGTGCAGGGCCCAAGCACTTGGGCCATCCTCTACTGCACTCCTGGGCCACAGCAGAGAGCTGGACTGGAAGAGGAGCCACTGGGACAGAATCCGGCGCCCCAACCGGGACTAGAACCCGGGGTGCCGGCGCCGCAGACGGAGGATTAGCCTAGTGAGCCACGGTGCCAGCCATGACTTTTCTTATGATGGGTGTTATTAACTATAGGGAATAGGTCAGAAGGAGACACGGTTCATTCACAAGTAACTGCCAGTGCTGAAAATTATATTTTGTTTTTGCTGTTGCTCTCGGTGTAACTATCTTCATAAATACAGTACTGCACTTAAGTGAGTATACACAAACTTAAATGTATGTGTATGTGTTCTCAGATCCACAAAACCCTGTGCTATCATTCTCACATTTGGAGAAGGCGACAACAACAGTTTTAATCACTTTCTTGTTGACTTGGTTAACAGAGAAGCACACAAACTATTTCTAAGAATAAAAGATGAGAGAAATCCATTAATAGCTGTTGTGACAGCAGCTGATGGGGAGTAAATCTATCTTAAAATTGAGAAAACAGAAATTGGAGTACCAAAGACTAAAACTTCAGTACATTTTCACTCTGGAATTTGTCTTTATCTGACAGATGAAGGCAATAGACTACATTAATCTAATTCTTATACTCTTCATATTCTATCCAGCTTCCAGGGGCTTTATTAATGACAAATCAAATTAAGAAGAGTGATCAATCAAATGGCATTAAAGTACTTGTTAATTAGGTTTTCCCGAGCTTCCAAAAATTTTAAGTTATTTCTAATTTTTCTATGATACGCTGACCTTGTGATTTTTTTTCTGTGTGATTTATGGTCCACATGTGAAAAATATTCTTCCTAAACACAACTATACCATTTTGGTCCAAAGGTTCACTACAGAGTGATGCATCATCTTTGTATAAGTAATAAATTAGTAAGTATACATCATAGATCAAAAATTTTATTACATAATCAGTGGAAGCATAGTTGAAATAGTTCATGAATAGAAGGAAAACCCCTCTACAATTTAAGTGTAACCTTAAAATTTCTTTTTATTAGACAGGCAGAGTTAGGCAGTGAGAGAGAGAGACAGAGAGAAAGTTCTTCCTTCTGTTGGTTCACCCCCCGCTGGCCGGTGCTGTGCCAATCCGAAGCCAGGAGCCAGGTGCTTCTTCCTGGTCTCCCATGCAAGGTGCAGGGGCCCAAGCACTTGGACCATCCCCCACTGCCCTTCCGGGCCACAGCAGAGAGCTTGACTGGAAGAGGAGCAATCCGGACTGGAACCTGACACCCATATGGGATGCTGGCACTGCAAGTGGAGGATTAGCCAAGTGAGCCATGGCGCCGGCCCCAAACCTTAAAATTTCTACAAGCATCATAATTTATAATATTTAATATGAGTGCTTTCGCTTTCCAGAGCTTACAGGATGAGGATTTCCAAAATAGTCTTGCTAGGAGAATGAGAGGAGTAAGAACAGGTTCTGAATATACATTTAGCAGAGTGAATTTCAGCACAGGAGTCAAAGTAGGACAACTGCTAGGTCTGATAAAATAATGGTAGGGAAAAAATGAATAATTTCTTATAAAAGAGAGTGTGGAGAAAATACAAAGGAAACTGGAGTTGGTATTGTGGTGCAGTGGGTTAAGGTGACACTGGGGATGTCCACATCCCACACAGGAGTGCCTGGTTTCAAGTCCTAACTCTGCTTTCAGTCTAGTTTCCTGCTAATGTGCTTGGGAGGCAGCAGATGATGGCCTGAGTACCTGGATTCCTGCAATCCACTTGGGAGACCTGGGTAGAGCTCCTGACTCCTGGCTTTGGCCTGGCCTAGTCCCGGCTGTTGTAAACATTTGGGAGTGAACCAACAGATGAAAGCTCTCTCTCTGTCTCTCTCTCTCTTCCTCTCTGTCTCTCTCTGTCACTCTGCCTTTCAAATACAACAAATAAATCTTTTAAAAATATAAAATAATACTGTACCAAAGCATATATAAATATGAGCTGGTTATGACTATAATGTAAAATACCTATCACTTCACTAAAAGGGAAGTGAAAATTAAAGTCCTATATAAACAATTTAAGCAATATGTAAACTACATTTAATAATTTATTTTAAAGTATTTTATTTTAAATTACTTTTGTACTATAGCAGTGGGATACAGAATATAAGGAAACAAATAAATAAGTAAATATTGTATATTGCAAAATGATGCATTTTTGTGGACAAAATATCCTTGTCACCCCAGTCAAAACTACAATTCCAACTATTGTCATTTTTCAATTCTTAACCTCTTATTGATCCTATACCTCCTTGCCAAACTCTGCTTTCTTTTGTCCACAAAATGCATCATTTTGCAATATACAATACTTACTTATTTGTTTGCTTATATTCTGTCTCCCATTGCTATAGTACAAGCTGCATGAAGGCAGGAATCTATCAGTTTCATTTACTGTTTTCTTCTATTTTGTTTTTTGATTGACACATTATATTTGTCTATATTTATGAGATGCTGTGTGATGTTTTGATTCATGTGCACACTGGGTAATGACCAACTCAGGGTAATTAGCATATCTATCATCTTATACTTCTTTATGGTGAGTACACTAGAAATCCTTTCTTCCAACTGTTCTGAGATGCACATTTCATTATCGTTAATTATCTTCACCCTGCTGTGCATAGAACACCAGAACCCATCCTTCCCATCCAACAGTAATATTCTAACTGTTGAACTGACATTTCCTCATGTCTCCTCCTCCCTAGTGTCTGGCACACAGAAGAAGCATGATAAATATTTTGCAATGAATGAATGCTCATTCCTTAGATTATTACTTGTGCTAAGAATTCACTTTAGGCCACTAGAGCTGTGCCTGAAATCTGGTATCCTCAGAGAAGATTTGAACATCTTTCCTTCACACCATCCTGGACTCTTTAAACACAATATCAGCTTAGCCTTCAGTTGTTAAGGTTGAATAAAGGCTGACTTTATTTTTTCACCCTATTTAAACTGTTAATTAGAACTTAGTCTCCTGTCAACATATGTGAGCTTTCTGCATATGTTAACATTTCTTGTCATCATCCTGGCTCCCAAAACCATAGCACACTTTTATCCACCTCAAAGAGAGAATCTATTACTGTACTATCATCAGTTTCAATGTGATATCTGAAATTATGCATGTCTTACTTCTTTCTTCTCTTCTTTCCTCCTAATTACCTTGTTTCTTTCCTTCTTTCCCTACACATTCCCCTGCCCATTACCCTTGTTCCCTTCACTTCCCTCCTTCTGTGGAAACTCTTTAAGTTGGCCTGGGATAATCTAGAATTAAAATGCAAGAAATTTTCACATGAACTGGATATGACAGACTTTAGTATTCTACCTTGTTTCACCCAAATCTACCCTCACCTAGTTCAACATAGCATTCTAGAAACAGCCACCTGAAAGGTGGTACATAGAAGCCAATGCTGTGGCATAGTAGGCTAAGCCTCCACTGCAGCATCAGCATCCTATATGGACTCCTCTTCCAATACAGCTCCCTGCTTATATGCCTCGGAAAGCAGCAGAAAATGGTCCCTGCACACACATGAGAGACCCGGAAGAAGCTCCTTGCTCCTGATTGGCCAAGCCCTGGCCATTGCAATCATTTTGGGAGTGAACCAGTGGATGGAAGACCTTTCCCTTTGTCTTTGCCTCTCTATGTAACTCTGTCTCTCAAATAAATAAATAAATCTAAAAAAAAAAAAGAAAAAAGATAAAAAGGTGATTCATAGCATAGGGTCTGGAACTACACTGTTGCTTGGGTTCACATCCTTGCTTCACCGGTATTGTTATATCAACTTTGCCTGTTTAGTTTATATTACATTTATAGTTTCTTCATCTGTAATTTGGGGATAATAATTTCGGGTACTTTGTAGATTGATGACAAGGATTAGATGAGTTAATATAGTTAAGTTATTAGGAGTGCTTAAGCAGACAATAATAGTTGATTCTCATTATTGCAAAAAGGATAGCCAAATTAAAATTCTTATAAAATATACTCTTCTTTTGTACAAAAAAAATGTATTTACCAATGTCCTGGCCAAATTGAACAACTAAGGAACTACTTAGTGAGGGAGCATCATCACCACTGAGGAGTCCCAAATTTCAGTATTTCTGAACACTTCTGTTGACAAATGCTAACTACACAGTATACATGGCATTATTTTTTCAAAACTGTACAAGATAGAGTTCATGCAGAGGCAGACCCTGAGGCAAGAATGTACATGCCAAGTAATTCATTTGTGAATGGTCATAGGATGTACTGGCAAGGGAGTAGATAATGTAGGAGAGGAATCAGTAAAGAGTATAATATGAGGCAGGTTCTACTATGTCCAGTGTGGTCTTAATCCTGGCACATAAAGTTGTGTGAGAATGTAAATCATGTTTCAGAGTTACCCACAGTGAATGGTAAATGAATAGTGGTGTTTATCTGCCAATAGCTACCTGTTTTCAGCTGAGGTATGGTGGGAGAAATGAAGCTAAACTTCAACCCCCTAGGAACTGTGGGCCTTGATCACTTAAGAGAACTCTAAACCAGTCACAGGCACTTGGAGTTGGCAGCTGCCATTCAGAGTACAGGGAATGCTGAGTAAGGAAAGAGTATGGCTGAGTTCCCAAGAGTATCTGTTTCACATACAAACGAAACTTAAGCTTTCAGTAATGACAGGTAAATAGAGACTTAAATGGATAAACATTACTTTCACAACAAGATTTAAAATAGTTAAAGCTCTGAAGCACAATTTTTTTTCAAGCTTAAAACATGATGTTAAGAATTTTTGTGTTTATGAATTCAGATGAGATACAGTAAAGCAAGATTTGATGGCAACAATAGTAACCATACTTTGGAAAATTTTACTTAGCTATTAATTTTCCTCAAAAACAAAACATAATTTATTTTTAACATGCTTCAAAACTTTCAGAAAATTTAATTTTTTCAAAATCATAATACTATTATTCATGTAGTAGATATTATGAACTCTATGTATGATCACAATCAACCATGCTACTATTGTCAGAATAATTATTACTTATGTCTCTCATTCATCTGTAGTTATGCCTTAATATATTAGCTATAAATTAAAATTTTCATGTGTAAGTGGACATTTATCTGCATAGCTACTGTCAAAAGCATTAGGTAATTTTAAATTCAATATATCTATTGAAACCATATGTATTTTTAGTAATATTTTGTGCAGAAAGCAATCACTTTAAATTATTACCCAATATTTGTGTTATATTATGCTTTCAAGAAATATGTATGTTAAACCACAGCAGCACCTACTGTAAGTTGTGTAATTTGATTCATGCAAATCTGTCAGGAATAAAATCAACCACAACTTAATTTCCAACCTTTCCAACCAGCAGCTGTACAATTTATGCACTGCTTTTCTATTTTTACTACTGGATAATGACAATGATAAATGTCTTTAAGAGGAAATACATATTCATTGAAAAGACTGAGCTCAAAACTATCACCCTTTAAAAAGCCCATGAAGGTAAGAAGCCCATTTGCCTGCTACAGGAGATTTGTTAGCTGAGAAAAGGAATTATGCCTGCCTCATGAGGACTCAGTAATTCAGTTAAACTAAACCTTCAATAACAACTTCTTGTAAACCACAGTAATCAGTACTATTATAATTGGTGTCAGTCATAATAATATGAAATACATCAGGCTGAACAACTGATTAACTGTGAGTGTAGCTGGAGGCCTATCATCCTCATTGTGTCAGCTTAAGAGGTATACAAAAGTATTCAATGGGCAACTTAATAAGTTCAGGGTCACTGCTGTTCTAACCCATATGTCTATGAACATGAAAAAGAATGAATATTAGCTGATTAAAAATGATTTGCATGTTGAATGACAATGATGAACTTACAAACTGTGCTGTCACAAGAGATTAGTTAATGTGAAAAATGACGGGAATGCTGGAATGTCTCCTTTATCAATTGATTGGGTTTCTCTTCCTCACCATACCGATGAGTAATTTGACTTTTACTTCAATAAGAATAAGAAATAGCATCATCCTGAAAAGAATGGACTAGAGATCCCTGTAGCTGTTATTTTGTTTCAGTGTGTAATTTTACAGCTTATTTGACATAATGTAAAATATTAAAGTCAAGTCACCCAAGATATTGCAATACTGATTTCCAAAACAAATAGCTGTATCTATTTGTATACATATGCAGACAAATATGTGATATGGAATGAACTCCCAAGAAATCATTTAGGGTATAAAATACTTTAGCTATTATATGCTACTGATAGCAAACTCATCTTCTGTCTAGGATCTTATGCTGTTTGCGGTGGAAAATACCAAGTTCTGGCTATACTATAACATTTTGAGTGGGAAATTATCATCAAAAGTATCTTGAGACACTTATTATTATGTACATATTCTTTATGCTTCATTATCTTCAAACACTGCCTACTAAAATTCATAGCCTATTTTCCCATCATGATTTGTCTTAGTTCAGAATTCAGTAACTTGTTAGTTTAAAACAGGCTGGATTTTGTCGGTAAGCTTTGGCTGGTAGTTTTAAAGAAAATGTTTATTGGTTTCTATTCAATTATACTCCATACATTACAGTAGGGGTTTTGACACTGACTTAAAATTGAATATGCATAAGTGGAAAACATAAAACAAAATATGTAATAGATGTAACTTCAAATCTTGTCTAATTTTTCCCCTTGTTAGGAGAGAAAATTAATATATTGTCTTGGGAATAAAATCTGTTTCTCTCCCAAAGCTTGCTTTTTTGATACTTCATTTTTGAACTCAGCAAGTGTGCAAACTATTATTGTTATATATGCCTTTGTTTTAGGAAGCTTCTCTACAGTAAATGTTACAAAATATCTCTTCTAATATATATCTGCCTTTATGTCCAGATTCCTAAATCTAATCATCCTGTAAAATGTTCTCAAGAATTCCATGTGTAAGGCAAAATGTCTTTATGTATATACAATTTAAGTTGGTTGTCACAGTGCTACTGATGATCCATGTGAGCATTTTGAGAGATCTAAATGAAAGTGCATTGCTTTTACCTTCAGAGACTCCTCTTGTTTAAAGAGATCTTCAAAATCTTTAGCAGAGAGGTCAGGAGCATTGAGGAGTTGATCCACTTCTGATAGGGCTTGTGAGACATGAGTGATCTCCGTCAGATAAGTAGAAGGCACATAAGAAATTTCCAAAGGCATGTCTTCAGTCATTACTACCATCGTTTCTTCACGGACAGTGTGCTGGTATAGATATACAAAAGAAAAATCCTTTTAGCTTCCTAATAATGGAAATTCTACTACTGAATTTACATAGGTTCCAGTCTCTAGCTGACAGAGGGCTGAAAATAAGTTTAATTCATGATGGTAAGTGTAGTAAAGAGGTTATTTATATATTCTCTTCTTTCAAAAGATACATCATGTTAGCACCATGACTATAAAATGAAAGACCAAAAGCCAAAAGGTCACAAAGATGGAATTTTTACTCTAAGAAAATGATTATTTTTACAACTGGCTTTTAAATTTTAATTCTAAGCTTCCTGGAAACCTAGTTATGGAGGTGATCCTACATCTATTACATTTATAACTAAGGGATCTTTGCTAGACTTTCCCTGCTTAATTTTGATTGAAGTACAAGAGGCAATACAGTGCTATTTTCTTTTCCTGGTAAGTACCTTTCTGTTAAGCATCACTCTCCTCCAAATTCCAGACATCAACTTCTCCCTTTGATGCTGGTTTATTGCTTAATCAAGGTACTAGGTGTATAGTGTTGTGGAATTTATCTTAATAAGAACTTCAGAATGTCCTGAGATCTAAGGGAGCAATAGCCAATCCACCTGAGTTTACATTTTCCTATCTGAGCTTCAAGTGTTAGGGATGATAAGGGTTTGTAGCTTAGAGTTCTTTTGGAGTTTCTCAGTAGTGTTTCTTTCCCCATTCCTTAAAAGAGCAAGAAATAAATACCACTTGGCACACAAATCCAGAAAGATGGATGACCTCTGCTCTCTTCTGTCTACACTCTAGGCAGCAGAAGTCTGGTAATTGAAATTATTCTCCCAGTAACTCTGTTTGGAATTGATCAACTGCCACCTGCCTGTTGATGGGGTCAGCAGAAGGTTTCAGTGGCAGGGTCTCTGGGGATGTTTGGACAATAAGCATGCAAACACCGCCATTTATTACTGTGCAGCCTTTTATGACAAGGCCACATACATTTTTGCAGTAATGTAATTAAATAAATGGGCTGTGGGATCTCAGACTGAATCCCCCACAAAGATGAATAAAAAGTATAAGCTGGCCAGTTTATGATTTCTTGATAAATTCTCTTGCCCAATATTTTTGTGCCCAGTATTTTTATACTCATGTTTACATAATATAAAAATAAAATCATTCTAATTTAGATGTTGCATCTACTTGAGACATAGCAAATTCATAGAATTGCACAGTTTTTTTTTTTTTTTTGACAGGCAGAGTGGACAGTGAGAGAGAGAGACAGAGAGAAAGGTCTTCCTTTGCCATTGGTTCACCCTCCAATGGCCGCCGTGGCCGGCGCGCTGCGGCTGGTGCACCACACTGATCCGATGGCAGGAGCCAGGTGCTTCTCCTGGTCTCCCATGCGGTTGCAGGGCCCAAGTACTTGGGCCATCCTCCACTGCACTCCCTGGCCACAGCAGAGAGCTGGCCTGGAAGAGGGGCAACCGGGACAGAATCCAGCGCCCCGACCGGGACTAGAACCCGGTGTGCTGGCGCCGCTAGGCGGAGGATTAGCCTGTTGAGCCACGGCGCCGGCACAGTTAGTTTTAAAATGACATAATTATACCTTTTTTTGCCAAGTTTGGCTTACTGGGTATCTTGTTTAAATTAATGTCACACATTCCTTCATGGTAAATGGAATGATAATATACACACATTTCTTACTTGCATTTCAGTGATATTAGAAACTTGAGCCAAAGTTTAAGATAATTCAGTATTTAACCATAGATTTTAAATTCAAATTCTCAATTTCTGCATTTCAATCCAAACAATGTCATTATTAAATACAAAATGGGCTATTTGAAAATGTGCATTTTCTACTAATACATTGAGTATAACACTAAACAGTACAGTCAACAGAAGTAAAATAAATTTATTGTAACTTTTATGCATTCCATTAGTCTGGTGATTGTGTTGTTCTTATTAAAATTTTGAAGTTAATAAATTTGTCTTCATGTAGGTCTTGGGCTGTGTTGTGGTGTAATGGGTTTAAGTCCTGGCTGCTGTACTTCTGGTCCAGCTCCCTGATAATGCAACTGGAAAAGCAGTAGAAGATGACCCACGTGCTGGGGCCCCAGCTATCGATGTTGGAGACCTGAAGCTGTCTTCACTCTGGCAGAGCCCCAGATGCTATAGCCATTGAGGAGTGAAGCAGCGGATGGAAGATCTCTCTCTCTCCAACTCTACACTTCAAATAATTAAAATAAATATTTAAAAAATAAGTTTGTCTACTTATTTGCATGTTTGCTTTATCTCCTTAATTAGATACTTTTGTGTCACCTAAAACATGCATCTTAATGACACTTATAGAATTACCTTTGTTTTAATCATATGCATTTTATACCTGTAAGTTTTTAGAGAACAGTGGTTTTAGACAGAGATGGGTAGAATAAAGTGGTATTTTTTTTCTTATTCATTTAGTTTGTTGTTTAACCAAAGGGGTTGCTACAGAATCATTCGCTATATCTTTAAACTATATAGAGAAAATTTGTGTCTCATCAAAAAAGTCTAAAAGATTTCTCTGTATGTCTTCATTTTTTCTCAAAAGGAAAATAAGTTTATGTTCTTCATAGCCTTTTCTCTTTTTTTCTTCTTTGACATAAAGTTTCCTTGATATTCATTATCTAAATTTAGGATGCTTTCAGCTATCTTAGTACCTCTTGAATATAGTAATTATGGATGCTAGGTAGCAAAGAACTTCACTGATTGGTCAAATACAATAAAGACACTAAAAATGCACTCACATTTGACCACTAACTCAGATTTAGCTCCTTGAAACAAAATTTAAGACTCAAATTAATAACTGCTTCGGTGTTTGTGCCTAATCCTATTTTGTTTGGCATAGAGGAACTTTAAAGGAAACTAAGATTTGCTTTAGTAATAATTAGTACTGACTACATAGCTCTGAAGGCTGGAATGGTATATGTCAGCAAGTAAGATCTATCAGCAAAAGTTCTCAACCAGGATCCTAAGAAAATAGGCAGCACACTGTCTTCTCACTTCTCATTTGTTAAACTTGTCTCTACTTAACTACACATGCCTGTTATATATCCTTTGTTATATATTGACTAAGGTACTTCTTTTCCTCACAATACATATTCAACAGCATGTCAGGAGAAAAAACATTTTTGCTTATATTTCAGTATTTCAGAGGAATGTTCGATAGCCTCTACTCAAATACCCAAATCTTCCAATAATTTAAATTCTGTATGTAGTTCTAGAAATCATTGTTCAAAAATGTCTTTAAAAGCCATTGTTAACATGATTGTAATTCCCTTTGGGAAACATTAACCATTGCACGGCAGGTAAGGAATGTTCAAATAATATGCGTATTGTAATTACTCTCAAGACTTCCAGAGATAAATTTTGAAGCAATTGGTGTCATTTCAAGGAAATAAGTAGACTATACCATATCCTAACAAATTCTCCAAAATGGAAATATTTAAACTTTCAACAGTTGATTAGAGCAATAAAAGAAAGATATAACTTTTTGTTTTTATAAAAGATCTGGATGAGAAGGACCTTGCTATCTTTACTGTCCTAAACTACTGATAATTAAGCAATTTCTGTCTCTTCTTTTCCTCTATTACAAAAAAGTATTAAAATGCCCATAATTACTAAAATGACAATGATTATCTGTGACCACTGATTACACTATATTTTATAAATAAAGCTAAAAGGTTAATGGACATTCTATCTATCTATATGTATATAAAATGAAGACTAATCTATTGGAGGATTTAGTTCCTCCAACAGGTTTGATACACAATACTCAGTCATCATGGATATAAAATGGTACCCATCAGCTCAATAGAGAAAGCTAAGGGATGAATCTGTGAATTTTCATGAGAAACAGAAAGGAGCCAAAGTAATTCTTTGATACCACTAGGAAACAGAAACTGTTTCTAGACTCTGTTTTATAAATTTTGAATATTCTTGTTTAGTCTACGGCCATACCAACCTGAATGTGCCTGATCTCGCCTGAATATTATTATTGCATTCTCTGAGACACAATAATTTAATATTAAGCTGTATTATTTCATAATTTTCATATTCAAGAAAGTGCCAAAAATTAAAAAAAGAGAGTTAGATATTTGGAAATAGACTCTAAAATATAGCATTCCTTTTGCCAAAATCATGCAGGTCTATAATGAATAAGTGCAGCAACTGAATGACTTTCAGTTTGTTTTAATAAAAATTTCAGTCATTAAAAAAATCAGTGTAATTGGAAGTATCATGTTCATTTTCTCTTCTTTATGCAAAACCCATGCACTTATATTCAGATTAAGCCTTTTCATATGAATTTCATTACATCTGCCTTGAGTAATTATATCCCTCTGAATTCTCATGTGTACACATCCTAACCTTTTGAAATTCAACTTGCTTTTGTTAATGGTCTTTACTATCTTATATCATTACATTACATATATTCACGCATCATTAGTAAGAAGTGTTGTAGCCATAGTAATTCATTTTATTTCTCTCTGTTCACTTAACAGAGTCTAGAAACAGTTTCTGTTTCCTAGTGGTATCAAAGAATTACTTTGGCTCCTTTCTGTTTCTCATGAAAATTCACAGATTCATCCCTTAGCTTTCTCTATTGAGCTGATGGGTACCATTTAAATTCTGTTATCCATGATGACTGAGTGTTATGTATCAAACATACATACATATCTTCATCCCCTCCATTTATCAAAGTACTTCTCTCTCCTTCAAATGCATTGTGGTTACTGGTCCAATTAGGAGTCATGAGGTCAATACAACTCAAAATGAAAATGTACTGTATGTCACATTATGACGTAACAATCACTTATGTATGAATATGTTACATAGAAATAAATGTTGCATAAATGCTTTAAATAAATATGGTGCATAGAAAATATGCCAACACAAAGTAAAACTTATGAAAATGGATTACTATTTAGATAATATAGGAATCTAGTAATTTTCTGTATTAGTGTAAAAATGAAAATGTTTCAAATATTTATAATGAAGTAACATGTATTAATGATTTCAAGTGAGTCATTATACGAAAATCTGTGAATCATGACATAAAATGCATTAATTTATATCAGATTATTTCTCCCCAAAAGACCCTTTTAAATATCATGGATTATTAA